>NW_026914810.1:0-5241 GCF_034315485.1 Pezoporus occidentalis | reverse complement strand
TACTGGCAGGATCAACCAGGTAGCCGCCACCCGCGGCGCGCCGCCCTCGGCCGCCGTTCCCTCCAGCCGGCCGTCCCTTTAGCCGTATCGCCGCGTCCCGCGGACGCGCGCGGCCCCGCCGGCCGGCGCGCGCCCGCCACCCCCGACCACCTTTTCCGCCCCCCCCCCCCCGGGAGGGGGCGCTCTTTCGCCGCTCCGACCCGCGGGAGCGGCATCGCGGAGGTGGCGCCACCCCGCGGTGGAGGCCGGTGCGGCGCGGCGGCGGCGGCGGCGGGCGCGCGCCCACGCGCGCGGACGGCGACCGGCGAACGGCGGCCAAGCGGGAGCGCGCCTGAGGCGGGGCCGGCGGCGCCAGCGCGCCGCCGACCCCGGCGGCCGGCCCTTCCCGCGCCGCCGCGGGCAAGGAGCCGGGACCCGCTGCGCAGCTTTCGTTTCGGGTTTCCCTTCTCTCGGCGTGGCAACCGCGCTTTCCCGTCTCCCGCGAGACGGGGACACGCGCCCGGCCTCCCTTCCACGCTCGCCAGCGCCCGCCAGGGACTGACCTGGCCCCCGACGACGGCCCCCGCCTGCGACCTCTCGCAGACGTAGCTTTTCTTTCGTTCGCTCCGTCGAGCGTGCTGAGCGCGGCGGCGGTGGCGGGAGGGTGGGGGGGGGGGGGGAGAGGGGACACGCGCCCCCGGCGTCTTCTCCCCCCGGCCACGGCGAGCACCGGACGTGCTAGAGGAGGCAGCGACCCGCCGAGGCGGGTGCGACCCGGCGACCGAGGCCCCTCTCCGGGGCGGCTCGCTCGGCAGCAGGCGGGAAGGCGGCACGGAAGCCGGCGCGGCCACAGGCCGCAGCGGAGGGGGACGCCCCCCTACCGCCCACCGTGGTTCTTTTCGCTTCCCCCCACCTTCTCTCGGCTCAGGCCGCCCCACCGCCCGAGCGCTGCTCGCGGCCGGCACCCGCGGGCACACGGACCGAGGCCAGCACCGGCGCCTCGCGTGCTTTAGGACACCTGAGGGCTCGCGGGGCCACGCGGCCGTCACACAGCCCGGTTCGGTAACAAGTCCGTGGAACCTCCCCCCGCGTCGAACAGAGAGCACCAAGGACGCGACCGACACGGCGAGGCACGCACCCCGCCGCTGACACGGTCGCGGCTCCTTCTCGCTCGGGGTGGGGGGGGGGGGAGGAAGGCGGAGGACGACACCTCGCACGCCACGGGAAGCGAGCTGGAAAGGAGACCGCCCAGCCTGAACACCGGACACCGCCCGCGGCCCGCACGAGGACGGGGAGCGCAGACGAGACCGGCCCGCCGGGGGCCCTCTCCGACGCGACCCGAAAGGCCTCATCGATCGGTCGGGGGAAGACAGGAAAGGCGAGACAAGACGCCCGTAAAAGGCCTCCCACGGTAAGCCAGAACACGCTGGTCCGGAGACAGCAGGGCAGCCCGAGCCCAATCCGTGGGGACGCTACTCAGGGCCGGGTGCTCAAAAGGACGACGAGAGCTCCCGCGAGCCACTCTTAATCCCCAGCCATCGTGGTTTTGCTTTCCCGCTCCGCGGGCTCCAGCTTTAACGCCGGCAAAAGAACGAGAACCTCACCCCGCGGGAGGGACGAACGAGCCACCTCGGGAAGCGCCGCAACGGCTGCTGCGGAGACGAGCCACTACTCGCTCCCATAAAACGGATAGAAACGACTCCTTCCGCGCCGCCGCTGAACACCAGAGTCTTAGGCTCACCCAAGTGGCGAGCAACCGACGAGTAATATTACGAGGATGCAAATGAAGGCATAAAGAAAGGGCCACCCACTCCGCCGGCTCCGGAAGCGGCGCTCCTGACAAGTCCGTTGCAGCACCTCGGAAACGCCACCGTGTCTGAAAAGAGACGAAAATCACCCCAGCGGCGGCGCGAGTTACTCGCCAGATACTCGCGAGGTACTCTCGAGGTACGCCCGAGGTACTCTCGAGGTACGCGAGAAGTACGCGAGAGGTACGCGCGAGGTACGCCCGAGGTACTCGCCAGGTACGCGAGAGGTACGGGCGAGGTACTCGCGAGGTGCTCCCGAGGTACGCCCGAGGTACGCCCCAGGTACTCCCGAGGTATGCGCGAGGTACTCCCGAGGTACGTCCCAGGTACACGCGAAGTAGGCGCGGGGCACTCCCGAGGTACGCCCGAGGTACTCCCGAGGTACCCGCGACGTACGCGCGAAGTAGGCGAGAGGTATGCGTGAGGTACTCCCGAGGTACGCTAGAGGTACGCGCGAGGTACTCCCGAGGTGCGCCCGAGGTACGCGCGAGGTATTCCCGAGGTGCGCGCGAGGTACGCCCGAGGTACGCGTGAAGTAGGCGAGAGGTACTCGCGAGGTGCTCGCGAGGTGCTCCCGATGTACTCCCGAGGTGCTGATTTTCCATCCTCGGTCTCAGGCACGGAGGCACAGACAGACCCAGGAACGGGATCCCACAGACAAACTGTTACATTAATTGCAACAAGGTATTCTAGTTCAGTCCTTTCCAGTGTGCCAAAATGCACCCGAAGGACTCTGTCTCAAGATCTCTTCACTCTGCTGATTTTCCATCCTCGGTCTCACACACGCAGACGCAGACACACGAAGGAACGGGAATCTCACAGACAAACTGTTACATTAATTGCAACCATGTATTCTAGTTCAGAGTTCCATTTTTAGGCCATTCTCCCTGATCTTCCAAAGTATACAATGTTTCTCCACTCTGCTGATTTTCCATCCTCGGTCTCAGGCACGGAGGCACAGACAGACACAGGAACGGGATACCACAGACAAACTGTTACATTAATTGCATGGCCTAAAATAAAAATCTGAACTAGAATACATGGTTGCAATTAATGTAACAGTTTGTCTGTGAGATTCCGTTCGTGTGTCTGCGTCTGCGTGTGTGAGACCGAGGATGGAAAATCAGCAGAGTGAAGAGATTTTGAGAAGTCCTTCGGGTGCATTTTGGCACACTGGAAAGGACTGAACTAGAATACCTTGTTGCAATTAATGTAACAGTTTGTCTGTGGGATCCCGTTCCTGGGTCTGTCTGTGCCTCCGTGCCTGAGACCGAGGATGGAAAATCAGCACCTCGGGAGTACATCGGGAGCACCTCGCGAGCACCTCGCGAGTACCTCTCGCCTACTTCACGCGTACCTCGGGCGTACCTCGCGCGCACCTCGGGAATACCTCGCGCGTACCTCGGGCGCACCTCGGGAGTACCTCGCGCGTACCTCTAGCGTACCTCGGGAAGGGGGGTCCTTTTAGCATACCCCCTCCCTCTTTACGCTACTGGGGACCTCGGGGGGTCCTCGGGCAATTTTGGGGGGGTCCCCGCGCCTACTTCGCGGCCTGGGACTGCCTCAGAAATCTTTGCCCCCTGGGGGGTTGGGGGTCCCCCGGGCGTCCTCGGGGGGCACCTCGCGAGTACCTCGCCCCCGTCCCCTCGCCCTACCTGGCATCCCCGGGGTACCTGCCGTACCCCCTCCTTTCTCTCGCGTACCTAAAAGTACCTCGGGGGGGTACCCTTGTACCTCGCGAGTATCTGACGATAAATCGGGGCCCCCGCTGGGGGGATTTTCGTCTCTTTTTTAGACACGGGGGGTTTTTTCCCAGGTGCGGAACGGCTTTCCCGGAGCCGGCGGGGTGGGGGGCCCTTTCTTTTTGCCTTCTTTTCAGCCTCGTAATTTTTTACCGTCGGTTGCTCGCCACTTGGTTGAGCCCCTTTAAAACTCTGGTGTTCAGCGGCGGCGCGGGGGGTGAGAGGGAGGGAGGAGGGGGGGGTTGAGAGGGGCAGCGCGCCCCGGGTTTTCTCCCCCCGGAGGGCGAAAAAACGGCGGGGAGGCCCCCCCGCGAGGCGGGGACCGGGCGAACAGGCCCCGGGGGGGTTTCTCTCGCCGGCGGGAAGGCCCGGGGGCCCCCGGGAACGCACGGGGGGGGGCCCCCGCGACTCCCGCCCCCCCTTCCGGCGGCCGCCCCGCGCTGCTTGGGGGGGGGCGGACGGGGGGCCGGGCCGCCCCCCCCCTTCTTTTTTTTTGCCTTCGCCCCGGGGTTTTTCCGCCCTTTTCCGGGTTAAAAGCTGGGACCCCCCCCCCGGAAAACAAAAGCCCAAGGCGGAGGCCGGGCGGGAGCCCGTCGCTGACACCCGGCCCTGGGCGTCCGGGGGAGGGCCCGGGGCGCCCTCGCCGGGCCACGGCGGTTTAGGGGAGGCCCCCTGCCCGGCCTCGCCCCGCCCCCGACGAGGAGGAGGCCCAGGGCCCGCCGGAAGCCCCGCGCCCGGCCTCTGCGTCGTCCCGGGGCGCGGCAGGCCGTGAGGCTCCGGTCCCCAGCGCTTCCGGGAGCAGGGAGGGCCCCCCGGGGCCTCCCCGGGGCAAAAGGACCGCGAGGTCCCGGGGGGCCCTGCTCCCCGGGGGGGGTGGTTTTGTTCCCTCGGGGCCCGGGGGTTCCGGACGACGAACGGGGGGAAAGGGCGGGCCCCGGGACCCCAGGGCCAAAGCCCCACTTGCCCGGCCGGGGCCCCGGGGCCACGAGCGGCGGGGGGGCCCTGGCCGGAAGGGGGGCGGCCCGGGGGGGCCCGGGGGGGGCCCCCTCCCTCGGCCGGGCGGGGGTTCCCGGCCGTTCCGCCTCTCCGGGCGAGCCCCCCCGGGGGGTTGCCTCCCCCCCCCGGGGGCCGCCCCCCCAACCGCCCCGGTGCTGGGGGGAAGGGGGGGGGGCCTTTCCCCCCCCCCCCCCGCCCCTCCCCCCCGCCCCCCCGCCGGCTAGCCCCGAGGGGACAAACGAAAAAAACAGTTCAAGGGGAAAGGGGGCCCCCGGGGGGGGCCGGCCCCCCGGGGGGCGCTGGCAGCGTGGGGGGACCGGGGGCCGCCCCCCTTCTGGGGAGAGGGGAAACCCCCGGGCCGGGGAAACCCCAAAAAACTGGCGGGGGCCCCGGGTCCGCCCGGGCCCCGGGGGGCCGGGCCGGGGGGTGGCGCGGGCGCCCGGGCCGCCCAGGCGCGGTTGGCCGGTTTCCCCGGGGGGCCCGGGCGCCGGGCCCGAGAGCCGGCCCCGGCTCCGGTCCACCGGGGGGCGGCCTCCCGAGCCGCCCCGGGTCGGACGCAAAAGCCCCCCTGGGGGGGGGGAAAAAGGTTCGGGGGTGGCGGGCGCGCGGGCCCGGGGGCGCCCCGGGGGGCGCCAAAGGGCCCCCGGGGGGAGGGGGCCGAGGGGGGCGGGGGGGCGGCATTTGGGGTTGTCCGGTACATGCTTTCCCCAAAACTT
>NW_026914809.1:2500-4289 GCF_034315485.1 Pezoporus occidentalis | reverse complement strand
TGAACAAAATAAAGCATGTTCAAGAGGATTCTAATGACCCACAGAGGTTCTCAACCCTAACCCTAACCCTAACCCTAACCCTAACCCTAAACCTAACCCTAACCCTAACCCATTTCTCCCCTGTAACTGTAACAAAGTGAGTGTAATACTATATGTATATATATATACAGGAAAACAGAGGAAACGTAACAAAGTGATCAAAATAAAGCATGTTCAAGAGGATTCTAATGACCCACAGAGGTTCTCAACCCTAACCCTAACCCTAACCCTAACCCTAACCGTAAACCTAACCCTACCCCATTTCTCCCCTCTAACTGTAACAAAGCGAGTGTAATACTATATATCTAGATATATAGGAAAACACAGTAAACGTAACAAAGTGAGCAAAATAAAGTATGTTCAAGAGCATTCTAATGACCCACAGAGGTTCTCAACCCCAACCCTAACCCTAACCCTAACCCTAACCCTAACCCATTTCTCCCCTGTAACTGTAACAAAGTGAGTGCAACACTATATATATAGATATATAGGAAAACACAGTAAATGTAACAAAGTGAGCAAAATAAAGCATGTTCAAGAGCATTCTAATGACCCACAGAGGTACTCAACCCTAACCCTAACCCTAACCCTAACACTAACCCTAACCCATTTCTCCCCTGTAACTGTAACAAAGTGAGTATAATACTATATGTATATATATATACAGGAAAACAGAGGAAACGTAACAAAGTGAGCAAAATAAAACATGTTCAAGAGCATTCTAATGACCCACAGAGGTTCTCAACCCTAACCCTAACCCTAACCCTAACCCTAAACCTAACCCTAACCCTAACCCATTTCTCCCCTGTAACTGTAACAAAGTGAGTGTAATACTATATGTATATATATATACAGGAAAACAGAGGAAACGTAACAAAGTGATCAAAATAAAGCATGTTCAAGAGGATTCTAATGACCCACAGAGGTTCTCAACCCTAACCCTAACCCTAACCCTAACCCTAACCGTAAACCTAACCCTACCCCATTTCTCCCCTCTAACTGTAACAAAGCGAGTGTAATACTATATATCTAGATATATAGGAAAACACAGTAAACGTAACAAAGTGAGCAAAATAAAGTATGTTCAAGAGCATTCTAATGACCCACAGAGGTTCTCAACCCCAACCCTAACCCTAACCCTAACCCTAACCCTAACCCATTTCTCCCCTGTAACTGTAACAAAGTGAGTGCAACACTATATATATAGATATATAGGAAAACACAGTAAATGTAACAAAGTGAGCAAAATAAAGCATGTTCAAGAGCATTCTAATGACCCACAGAGGTACTCAACCCTAACCCTAACCCTAACCCTAACACTAACCCTAACCCATTTCTCCCCTGTAACTGTAACAAAGTGAGTGTAATACTATATGTATATATATATACAGGAAAACAGAGGAAACGTAACAAAGTGAGCAAAATGAAACATGTTCAAGAGCATTCTAATGACCCACAGAGGTTCTCAACCCTAACCCTAACCCTAACCCTAACCCTAACCCTAAACCTAACCCTAACCCTAACCCATTTCTCCCCTGTAACTGTAACAAAGTGAGTGTAATACTATATGTATATATATATACAGGAAAACAGAGGAAACGTAACAAAGTGATCAAAATAAAGCATGTTCAAGAGGATTCTAATGACCCACAGAGGTTCTCAACCCTAACCCTAACCCTAACCCTAACCCTAACCCTAACCGTAAACCTAACCCTACCCCATTTCTCCCCTCTAACTGTAACAAAGCGAG
>NW_026914807.1:600000-847524 GCF_034315485.1 Pezoporus occidentalis | reverse complement strand
AGGTAAAGTCTTCAGGTTTCATTTGTTCATTTGTTTGTTGTTTTTTTTTTTTAATCTGGACAGGAGAATTGGATAATGAACTAATTCTTGTTCCTCAAGATTTATGTCTTTTTCCAATTTATTGAATGTTCTGCACACACTGTATTTCAATTAAAGGCAGCAAAATTGTTAATGGTGTATTAATGACACACTACGTCTATATAAAGACACAAATATGTGTTGTGGCCAATTTTCTGGCCTGGTGAGATGACTATTTTTTTCCCCCATAGTTCATTATCTGCGAACAGATGATAACTTTTTACCAGCCGGTATCTCTTGCTACTGCTTCACCACAAGCACTGGCAGCGCCCGCGCTGCTCACGGAGGGCGCCCGGCCGCTATCACCCCGCTCACGCAGCCGGTTTGTGTCCCAGTGCTCAGAGAACAGGCCTGCTCCTCCCTTCGCGCTGCGGTCTGACCCCAGGAGGCTGAAGCAGCCGGGGAGCGGACAGACAGGCGGCGGAAGCGCGCGTCAGCCAGCCCGGGAGGGACGGCAGGCCAAACCGCGGGCATGCACTGGAGAAGCGCAGGCGGAGCAGGCTCCGTGCCTCCCTGCAGCGCTAACACGGCGGCCCGGCGCCTCCCAGCGCCCCACAGGCCGCGGCCGCGGGCTCCCCCCCCGGCGCCGCGCAGACCCCGGCCACCCGCCTCCGCCTGTTGGTTGATCCGTTGCCACGGCAACACGCTCACTCCCCCCCCCCCCCCGCCCCAGTCCTCCCTAGCCGTTCTGCCCCACGTGACCCACGGCGGCTCTCCCCGCCAGCTCGCCTGTTACCAGGGCCGCGCGAGCCGGCGGGCTGGGCTGCGTGTGAAGCGGCTTGTTCTTTCCGATTGGCTGCTGCCCAAGCTCGCTGATTGGTAGGGGGCGGCGGAGCCCGGCCCGTCGATTGGTTGGGCCCGGAGGTGAGGCCGTGGGGTGATGCCGGCCGCCCGGGGGCCTGTGCCAGGCGACCCTCCGCAGCCCTGGCCCGCGCACAAAGGCCGCCCGAGGAGGGCATAGCACGGCAGGCAGGGCATAGCACGGCAGGCAGGGCACAGCACGGCAGGCAGGGCACAGCACGGCAGGCAGGGCACAGCACGGCAGGCAGGGCCGCGGAGGAGCTCCCCCGCCGCCGCTCGGTGTGCTGCTGGCCGAGCAGCACCAGGCACCCGCCCCGCCGGCTCTCGCTCAACTGCCGCTGGGTGCACGCGGAGCGGGGGGTGTGGGCGGTGCGGCCGTCACGCTCGCCGTGCGCCCAGCGGCCAATGGGAGGCCTGGGCGAACGCGAGCAGCACGCGGGGCCCGCGTGTCCCCGCCGCCTGCCGTGTCAATCACTCCCCTCCCTGTCTCCCCCTCCGCTCCTGCCCTCCCTGCCCGGTTCGCCGTGGCCCCGCCTCCCGCCCGGCCGTGGAAGGGATAACGGGGGGGGAACATGGGGCGGTGATGAAGCATTTGTCGGTCTCGGCACCGCGCCCCTCGCTGCTGGCGCCCTGTAATGAGGGAGATTACCGGTCCCCACTCTTGTGGTGGGGACGGGGGGGCTGCCGTCGCAGCACGGGAACGGGAGCCCGGCTGCCCCTGGGACTCACTGCGAACGGCAGACCCGCCCGGGGAGCGGGATGCCGGCGGGTAGGGTTGGTATGGGAGAGGTTATGTAGCGCCGGGCTGCCAGCCCGGCCAGGCCCGGCCCCCTCCCTCCCCCGCTGCGGGGCGAGGGGCGGAGACGGCGCGGCCGCCGCCTTTATCTGTGGTGGCGGCACGGGGGGTGGCACTGGGGAACACCTTGTTTTAAGATGGGCGTTATAAATACGGCGCTGGGGATGGGAGCACAGCCACGGGCGGCAGCGAACTGACGGCGCGGCTGAGAGCGGCTCCTTACCACGGTGGGTGCCCCCGCCCTTTTCCCGCCGCGAATGGGTACCTTTTCCCCCGGGGCTCGCTCGAGTTCCTGTTTACCGGCGTGGTGCCGGTGTGCTTTCCCCTTAGCCGGTCCCAGCACGCGGCACGCGTGGCTCCGGCAGGGGCTGTGGATTTGGGGGTGGGTTTTGCGTTTTCACTCTTTCTGCGCAGCGAAAGCGGCAGCAGCGAGCGCCGCGGCGGCACCGGGCGCACCGGGAGGCTGTCGGGGTTTTGGGAGGGCGAGGATAAGGGATGGGGAGGAGAAGCCTGGAAAGGGAGAGAGGGCCGGGGAGGGAGGCGGAGAGGGCACTGACGGGAGGAGACAGGCCGGGAGAGGGAGGGAAGAAGGGAGGAAAAGCAGCCCCTAACCCTGTCGCCGCCGCCTCCCAGCAGATCTCTGCTCGCCAGCAGCCGCCGAGCCATCCCTAGCCAGCGGAGGAGGGCGGACAGTGCCGGTAGCGAGGAGGTCGCCGCTGGAGGAGCCTTGAGGTCCGAGCTGCCTGGCCTGGCCTCGTGTCGCTCGTCCTCCGGCTCGACCACCGTCATGATGCAGATTTGCGACTCGTACAGTCAGAAGTACTCCCTCTTCAACGCCATGAACCGCTTCATCGGTGCCGTCAACAACATGGACCAGACGGTGATGGTGCCCAGCCTGCTGCGCGACGTGCCGCTGCTGCTGGAGGAGTTGGACTCGGCGGGCGCCGTCTGCCCGCCGCGGGAGGCCGCCCTGCCCACCGGGGACCCCGGCGCCTATTTCTCCCGCAGGGACATGTACAGCCATTACATGCTGCTCAAATCCATCCGCAACGACATCGAGTGGGGCGTGGTGCAGCCGCCGGCCGGCGAGGAGGCGGCCCGCAAGAAGGACAAGCTGGGCGGCGGCGGGCCCGCCGAGGAGGGTGAGGGGGAGGAGGACCTGGAGCAGCAGTTCCATTACCACCTCAGCGGACTCCACTCTGTCCTCTCCAAGCTCACCCGCAAGGCCAACGTCCTCACCAACAGATACAAGCAGGAGATCGGCTTCAGCAGCTGGGGACAGTGAGTGCCGGGGGGGAGCGGGGGAAGGCGGCGACCGGACCACCGGCACCGGGTACGTCGCTATCCGGCGCCGCTGCTGCTGCTGCCGGCGCCGTAGCGGGTGGTGCCCCGGGGCTGACGCTTCCCAGGACTGCAGCCGGTTTTCTATCAACGCACAAGCCAGAGAGAGAGATGTAAATTAATCAGTACTAGTTTATTAATTACCCCCCCCCGTCCTTGTTTTTTATTGTACGGTCTGGGGCGAGCGGGTGCCGCTCCTCTCCGGGAGGGGTGGCTGCACCCGTACATGTACGAGGCAGTGGCGTAGCTGGCGGATAGGAGGCTCGGATGCAAGCCGATGAATATGACAAAACTGGCATAAAATTGCTTCTGCTATCCGGGAGGGAACCAGGTGGGCTGAGGAACATCCCTCTGTAGCGGGATGGATGGCGGGTCACACGGTTGTACATGTGCTGGAGCTTATTTAATACTTTTTTACTCAGATGTAGAGTATATTCTAAAATAAATGCAAATGTATTAACTGAAAGTGACTTAAACTTTTTGGTATGATTTATGTTTGCTTCATTAAATGATATTTTTAACGTCTGGAATTCTTCTTTTTCTGAATTACTTCCAGAGCTGCCTTACTAGACACAGAAATATGTGCATGTGCAAGAGAGAGGGTTTTGTGGCTTTTTTTTGTTTCCCAAAGGGAGTGATTACGTAGTGATGGTAACTCCACATATCTAAAATGGATGAATGACCATATAAGCTGCACCGTACATGGCCTGAGTTCTGGTAAGCTGCTCCCAGCTGGACAGTCCAGTTGCTGTATTAATGCTGGCATGAAGGTCAGTGCCCCTTTAACAAAATCCGAGAAGATCAAGTATGGTTGTTCTGCAGGCAGCGATTCATGGAGGTTGGAGCAAAGCCGAGGAATGACTCTTGCTTTTTTCAGGAAGTATCTTAATGTATCTCGGGGAGGTCTTTTATCTCCTGAATAGGTCTAGGATACTTGCCTCCCCCACCTCTTGAATGTCTTTCCTCTTATAATCCTCCATGGATACTAGAGATTAATAGGGTTTATATTACCCAAATTTTATTCAGTTCTTTTTCTCTTTTTTTTTTTTTTTATTTGCTGAAGTAATGTGCCTCAAAATTGGGTGTTTCTATCATGTTGAAATACTAAATGTGTACTTGCTGATGACAACAGAATGTGCACAGAGCATAACCATTTAATAAACATATATGGCCTTCCATAACATATGATGTTTTCTTCTTGGGCTCTGAATTGCCAAGTTTGTAGACATACCGAAATTTTACTTTGTATTGCCATCAAATTTAGGGCTTGTTTGGTTGTTTTGGTTTGTTGAGGGTTTGGGGTTTTTTTGGTGGCTTTTTCCTTTTAAAAATAGAAGAATTATTCTTTCACCTTTAAGGATATTTTGGTTAATTTCCTTTTCAACGTAACTTAAAACAGTAAAGCATGAGCTCTCCAGTCATGGTACTAGTTGGCAGAGGCTTGTATAATTAAAGTTGTATGTTTAAAAGTGTGAATTTTTGGAGGTTTTGCCTTCTAAGGTAAAGAAGTTTGTAAGGCTGGAAGATTTTTAGTTTGGAGATGCCTCTTCTCTTTGTAATGTTGTTAACTCCCTTACCCCTCCCCTCCTGGGACGATGCCAGGAAAAAAGTCAGGAACAAGGAAGGGATTACCCTGGTTTCCTAACATGTCTGCTCACCAGTCTTGCTGTAGTCTAATGTAATGTGAAAGATGCGGTGCCTTATGGTGGATAGTAAAGTTTTCTTCTCCAGAAGGGTAGAAAGAGAGAACATGTTCTGCTGCATGGATCCCTTCTGCCTTGTGCTCAGCCCCCTGGAAACCACATTACAGGCTCTGCTCAGCAGTGCTGGTGAAACCTCAGAGGAAAGCAGCTAACACAGTTTCAACAGCAATCCTTTTGAACTTGCAGTTACATCTCCTGGTATGGATTTAAACAATGCTGGTTTAAATATTGCATGAGGGGCAATGTGGTGCTGGTTTAGGTTATTGAGTAACGTCAGAAAAAGAGTATTACATTAGTGCAGTATCACCATGAAGGACACATCCATTATTGTTTCATCTTAAAAACAAGAGATAAGTTTAGCATTATTTGGCAGCAGAGGTGTAATTTCCTTACAAGTAAAGCTGTGGGTAACAGAGGAGGTAGGGTGATACCATGACTCAAGGGTTTGTCTTGCCTGAGTGACTAATGTGCAGTTGCTGAACTGCACATGGCTCCCATGTGGGGGCACGGCTGCGTGGCTGGTGCAGTCCGGGTAATCCCAGTTCAGCCATGGCAAAAAGTGCTGAGACTCACAGGAGCAAAGAGACACAGACGCCTCCCACTTGGGAGCAGCTTTAGAATTCCCCTTTTTCAAGGTCAAGGGAGAGGATTGAGGCTCTTGGGAGCAAGAAAGAAAGCTTGATGCCATGGAGGGAGGGGGAGAACAACCAATAAATACAGGAATGAATTTCCCATGCAAAGGATGTGGAAAAACAACTTAGCTTAAAAGTGGCAATTAAATAAATGCTAGCTCCTGATGTTGCAGCAAGCAAGGATGAGATTGCGGAGTCTTATGCACTGATTTTTGTATGTTAGATGCTGAAATAGGAAAAATCTCCATAATACAATTAGGTTTATTATTAGCAGTTATGTTTTTTTTTTTTTTTTGAAGGACTGGATCGTATTAAGTGCTCCTGATTGGGCACAGAGTTCAGCAAACCTTTAGTCTGCTCTGGGGCAGTGATTCTGACACTTGATAGTGACAAATGGCATCAGTCTAAAGTAAAAGTATCTTTATGATGTCAAACACTTTGATAGGTGGTCTTCTTTCCAAGGCATGCATGAACAAAAAGACAACTTCCTAAACTGCCATAACCATGCACAAAACGGAGGAATATATATGTGCACTGTGAGAAGCAGTTGTCATTTTTAGCTCACCTAAATAAAATAGACTCAATAGACAGTAAGGCAGACATTAGAAGAGTAATAAATGAGATTCAGAACAGTGCGCTTACAAATTGATTACAGCAGAAGGGTATATTACAGCCAAGGAGCCTCAAGGACGTCGTTGCTCATGAGATGCATCAGTTAATATACAAAAGTGCCCAGTACGTGTCATTACACTTTATGAGTCAACTCTTATTTTGTGTATACAAAAGGAGAGCAGCGGTGGAAAGAGCCAAGCTTTTGTCTCAGGGCCTGTCTGTATGGGTATATATGTACAAAAATAAGGACACTGGGGGTGGCCGTGAGTTGTCTGGGAAGAACAGCCTTTCAAAGCCTGCTTTGACCTGGATGGATGGCAGGTCTCTGCTGGATTAGGTGTGCATTTCAGGAATCCTCTCTGCTTCTGGCACTATAAGGTTTTCTCCATTACCCTCCAGAAGTGGGCTGCCGTATCCGCTTCTGCCCAGGAGCAGATTAAAAGTCTGAAATCAGTATCTTGACACCCACTGGGACTAGACCCACCTGCTGCAGTCCCATGTGTTTCTCCTCTGCCTCCTCAGCATACAAACCCCTTCTGCTGCTGCAAAGGGCACAGCGTGGTCAGTGCTTGGTGGAAAGCAGCAGGTAAGTCTGAGTCAGGCTAGGCTGCCAACTTCCTACTTTCCCTCTGAAAGCTTTTTCTTGCAGAAGGTTTTAAACAGATCAAGATATCTGTGTTTTGTGGTTTATTTCCCTGCCCCCCCCCAGGCTCTTGCACCAAGACACATGAGTCATCAGTAGATTGGCTTCGCTGAAAGATGTGCTTCTGTTAGTGCCAGATGGAAGGTTACATTAGGATGTCATTACTATGGAGTTAAGCTCTGCACCCTGTTCTACAAGGGGAGGAAAAAAGAAAGGGATAGTAATCTTCTCTTCATGCCTGTGGGTTCTGTGGAAAAGTCTGCAGTGATTTTCTCACACAGACTTACTTCACAGAAGCACTGGGGGGGAGGGGAGAGAGAGTGTCTGGAAATACTGCTTTTTCTGATTTATGTCTTTAAACATATCTTTTTATTTTTATTATTTATATCTAGCTAACAGTGTGCTAGGCAGTACATTCCAACAAGCTCAACAATCTCAGGTGATAATACACATGGGGAAAAAGAGGAGTATGGTGGGTTATAACCTGCCATAAAGTCTGACGGGATTGCAAGCAAGGTGAGCGTTGCAAAAGCAGTTCCAGCTTCACATGTGTTTTTCTCTTGTTTATTATTGTCACTGCTAAACAAGCAGAAATACCTGATGCATTGGTTCTAAATGTTGCAAAATAAGTTTCCTTCCAGGCCACAGATTTGCACGACAAGTTTGGGTCAAAATCGGTTTTAAGTTATAAACTCCTTTCCAAAAGGAAATTTGCACGCAGGAGTGCAGTAATTGTATATCTTTTTGTTGGTAGCCAGCTACCAGAGTCGACACGCTTTATAAAAAGTAATATTCCTTCTCTGTTCAGACACACTCATACTTATTTGACCTGGAGTCAGGATGAGGAAAACATCTTCTAGTTTTTGTGTTCTTGAATTTCGTTCTGGAAGAGATGTCACAGAAAAAGCTTGGAAAGTTTAGAGAGAAAATAGGTGCCTCTGGATTAAATCACAAAACAGTGAATGAGCTTGCCTTATAATGTTTGTGAGGTTCGTCATAGCATCAATTAAAGCATTGTATCTTTTTATCATGTTTATCTACATACATTTGATTCTGATATAATTCTTTCATTTTGTTCAAGCCTGTTATCAACTTTCGGTTACAGACAGCAGGGTTGATGACCCACAGGCACAGACACACCCCTTAAGACTAGCTGAGCCTTTTCAACTGCATCTCCCTTTTCATCTGCGTTTGAACTGAGAAGATGGGCAGAGTGCCTAAAGCTGTGACTCAGGGTATATCGCAGAAGCATGGCAACCATCTTGCTGTGGGATTGCTGTTTGGCCACTGACTTATGTGCTGGAGCAGGGAGAGGATGCAAGGTGAAGCTTTTCTTCAGGGATTTCCTCCAGATTGTGCTGTGGTGGAGAGGGAGAAAGTCAATAACCAACGTGGTTTTTCCGTGTGTGCAAAGGGAAATGATGGAGCATCCTTTCACCCCTCCTGAGCCGGAGGGCTGGTGCCCGTACACAAAAGCTTTCCACCACACTCAGGGCAGAAAAGATTTATTTGAGGTCTAAGTTAACAGCTTTCATGGTTTATCAAAACACCTGGGAGTTGACAGATTAAAGACTTGCCGAGTCAGCAGTAGTCTGCCAACAAGCAGATGTTGCATGGATGGACGCTGTTTCAGTGCGGAGATTAGATATGTTGGACAGACTACACCCTTCCTGCTTTTTTATGGGTCTGTAGGAAGCTTGACCAGTCAGCTGGTTTCACTTATACCACAATTGGAGGAGATTTCACTGGAATCCAAGAATGGTCTTCTTTTTGTGTGCAAAAAAATAGTTCACAAGTATTTCAGTGCAAAATTCTTCTCCCCTCGTTTCTCTTGCAGGTAGGCTGTCTTGCCTTTCTCTTGCAGGTAGGAGACACAAGGCCTCAATTAGACATACCTCAACAAAAGCAGTTTTCCAAGGTTTAATATCTGTGCTTCTGCAACATTATATTTCACCTTACATTTGAAATGGCTTCCTCAGACTTGTCATCACAAAGAGGGGAATGAGCATCCTCCCCTCAAAGTCTGGAACTGAAATCTGGTTTTCTTCTGTTTTCAGGCAGATTAAGCAACCTACAGAACTTCTTGCACTCTGGATGTCCTGGTTTCAGCTGGGATGGAGGACACTGGACAAGTTAGTTTGCATTGTATTCTTATCAGAGTATTTTGAAATGGGAATGCATGTACTTCTCATAGCGCATACTTCTTGAGCCTGATGTATGCTGTTAACTGAAGAGCTGGGCAGACATGCACTAACTAGTTAGAGTACACTGACAGGTACAGTGGAATCTGTCTTTTTTGCAGGGCTAGTTACTTGCTTATTTAGAGCACTGAAGGGAGAAGCCAACAAAGCCACCACCAACTCAAAGCAGTTATCAACAGCTACAGAGGAACCTGCTCCTGCAGCTGTGAACAGCCCGCACAAGGACAGTGGGCACAGCCTTTCTTTGAGACAAAACTCTTTGTCTTTTAGCTCAAAGTATGAAGTCCGTCTATGGACAGATTTTCTTATCTGACTACCCAGCAGTGGGTAATAAGATGTCTCAAGACACCTACTTCTTGCTTTCCCACGTGTGCTGTACATCACCTTCTTCTTATGTACTCTTCTTTATTCCCTGAAGGCCATGTCTAGTATGGACTTGTCCCTGTGTCTTTCCATTTTTGCTGTCCCATCTTTCTGAGACTTTTCCTTCCTGAAACTAAACTCATTTCCTCACCCAGCTAAGTCTCAGTTTTGAACTGAACTATAATTGGTAATAGCAGCGTATGAAGTGATTTCATGATAAATCCTTGTTTGAATCATGTAATTAAACCTGGCTTCTTTTATTAATCTGTTATTTTCATGCAGAGGCACTGCTTTTTTGAAACTGTTTTACATTGATGGCAATCACCAATCCATACTTTGCGAAATATCAGAGTGCCTAAATAGCTATGCTGAAAGCAGAGTCAACAACGCAGAAGGCTGGTTTCTGTTGCTAATGTGTACTATGCTCATCTTTTGATGTGCCCTAATAATTGCCATTAGTATTAATTGTAGCATCACACTCACACTGAGAGGAAGATACACCCTGTAGTGAGCCTGTATAGCAACAAGGAAAAGCAAGGGAGCTGGCAGATCATGGCCTTTGCATTTATGATGCTGGCTTTTGTATTCAAGTAATGTAAAATTCAGGGTAATGCAAAAAATGCCTCATTTAAAGAAGCTGAGAAATCTGGTTTCAATAAAACAGACAATGTGTTTCAGCTTTGACTGATATTGTTTGTACAGGATTTAGCAAAGACTAAAATAATTCCTCATTTAGGTGAATGCAGACATGTAAGTCTGATTTTTAAAACCAAACTAAGAACACATGCACCATTTTCAAAGGGCTATGTATTTTAAAACCTGGAGGTGGTTATTTCATAGTATCACAGAATGGTTCCGGTTGGAAGGGACCTCAAAGATTATCCAGTTCCAACCCCCTGCCATAGGCAGGGACACCTCACCCTAGACCAGGCTGCTCAAAGCCCCATCCAACCTGGCCTTGAACACTGCCAGGGATGGGACATCCACAGTTTCTCTGAGCAACCTGTTCACAGCACCAAGAGGGCTGGTCCCATCCTCTCCGCTGACCCCCACCCCTGGCCCTGTGAAATCCCTGTTTACATTGTGCTGGCACCAGTGCTCATACAGCAATGGAGTTACCAAACCAGGGAGCTGCTCCAGCTGAAAATTAGCAGAGGAAAAAAGCTTTCAGCTGTACTAATTCCCTCATTCTGCAAAAGGTGTAGCTATATAGGCTGCAGGGTCAGTGTGGAGGAAGGGTTGGGAGCACACTGCCAGGAGGCAGAGTGGGAGCTCCCCACTTAGCAGGTGCTTTCATGTAGATGGGATTAAGCGGGTTGTGAAAGTGTCGTCTGAGTCCCATCTTCAAAAGAGAGTGGTATGCTGATGAGTTTGAGTATCACTGAAACCAGTGGCTGATGGGGCGAGATCCCAAGTACAGCTTGGGCACAGCAACATGCACTGATTGGTGTGTCACCTCATTCCCAGGCACTCGCTTGAAGAGGGGATTGAGTGCACCCTCAGTAAATTTGCCAAAGACACCAAGTTGGCTGGGAGTGTTGATCTGCCAAAGGATAGGAAGGCGCTGCAGAGGGATCCAGACAGGCTGGATCGATAGGCTGTGGCCAATGGTATGATGCTCAGTAAGGCAAAGTCCCAGGTCTCACACTTGAGCCACAACAGCGCCCTGCAACGCTACAGGCCTGGGAAAGAGTGTCTGTAAACTTGCTTGGTGGAAAAGGAGCTGGGGGTGCTGATTGACACCATTGAACATAAGCCAGCTTGTGCCCAGGAGGCCAACAAGGCTGATGGCATCCTGGGCTGTATCAGCAATAGCGCAGCCAGCAGGACCAGGGCAGTGATCATCCCCTTGTACTGGTGAGGCCGCATCTCAAATACTGTGTTCAGTTCTGGGCCCCTCACTGCAAGAGAGATATTGAGGTGCTGGAGTGGGTCCAGAACTCAAGTTGTTTAGTGTGGAGAAGGCTCAAGGGGGACCTTTTAGCTCTCTATAACTACCTGAAAAGAGGATGGAGCGAGGAAGCAGCTGGTCTCTTTTCCCAAGTAACGAGTGATAGGACAAGAATTAACAGCCTCCAGATGCACCAGGTGAGTGTTAGATTGGATATTAGGAAAAATTTCTTCACCAGAAGGGTTGTTAAGCATTGGAACAGGCTGCCCAGGGAAGTGGTAGAATCACCATCCCTGGAAGTACTCACAAACCATGTAGATGAGGCCCTCAGTGACATGGTTTAGTCCTGGGGTAAAGATTGGACTTGACGATCTTTTAGGTCTTTTCCAACCTAGTTGATTCTATGATTCTATTCTGTGCTTCTCACGCCAGAGCCTGCAGTCCCTATGCTCCCTGTGCCATCCGCCTGTGCAGCTGAAAGTGGGACCCAGTGAGGTGGCATGAACCACTTGGTGCAAGCACTGGGAAGACAGGGCTGGTTGCACCTTGAACCTCCAGTGCTTGGATGCCTCCATCCCCTCGTGGTGGCCATCACCAAGAGGAGGTGCTTCCACATGGTGTTTAAGAACCAGGTATTCTTTTCCTTTGGAGTACAGATGACAGCAATGCTGCCCCAGCTGCCAGGCGGCTTCCCAGCAAGGGGAGGCAGCTGTGAATAGCTTCCCAAAGAGCACCTGGAGTGTGTTACAGAACAGTGCTGCCAAGTACGCCATGGCAGCATTTTTTGCTTGATAGGGAAGGCTTTAATATTTATGTAGTGTGTGGGAGGGGAAGAGGAAAGAGCAACAGGAATGCTGCATTCATCTTGTGCAGGCACCAACGCGTGCCAAGGCCCAGGCCTTGATGCAGGGATGAGAGCCCAGAACTTGCCCACCCTGAAAGTGCCCTGAGCACGAAGTCTGTCTTGTTCTCTAATTAAAGGATGCCATGCAAAATAGGCTGTGACTGGAGGGCTGAGAGCCAGGAGAGCAGGTTGCTCCTGAAGCGCCAGGAGCCACTCTACAAGGAGCCTTGAGAGGTGAATACTCAAGAGGATTCAAAATAAGGTCTCTTCTAGCCCTCAAAGGTGCTACTGGGCTAAAGGCAGAGTATTTTGTGTGGAGCCCTTATCAGCAGACATGCTCTGAGACCACTGACGAGGCTAAAACCATTTCTCTTGGGGGTTGTGATTTAGAGGAGCACAGATTTCAGTATGGCTCCCTTCTCTGGCTCAGCTCCCCTTCTGCAGGAGGTAGGATCTGTCTGTGCTACAGGAACAACCACACTTCTTCTCTTTTTAACGCATCACTGTGTAAAGCAAAGTTTTCTGTTGCTGCTGCAACCAATGTGGGTAAATTGCTGAGGGAGGCAGCCTCTCCCACCCAGTTTTGCCCTATTCTCTCTGTTGGGTAGGCAGCACTGCTTGGTGATGGTTTTCCCAAATAGCCTGCCTCTTATCCCCTCCCTGTGGCACTGGAGTCTTGCCATGCCCCACTCCATCTCTCCTCTTCTTTTCCCTCCCTACTCTTAGAGCAGCTGTCTGGAAAACACAGGAGGATGTAGGCAGAAGCCCGTACCACCAGGAACGCAGGGGATCCTGTCTTCATGGGAAGGGGGAGCAGAAAGGAAGCCTCTGTTGTGGGAACAAGGGTGCTAATCTGTTCCAACCTGATTTATCTCCTCCGGGTCCTGAAGCCAGCCTTGCCTAGTATGTGAACTTGTTCTGAAAGAGATGCCAAGCAGTTCAGTGCTTGCAGGAATAAGGTGCTTTTGTTGGGCTGTAAACAACATTTTAGAGAGCTGAGAGGTTTGGTGTGAAAGCACTGATAATTAGGTTCTTTTGCACTGTCGCTGCTTGGTGGATGAAGAGAATGGCACAGAAAGCTTTATATCTTGAAATTAAATGTTTTTGTTCTGCCTTTGCATCCTTTACCAGATCTCAGACCTGGAGCAGTGCCTAGATGGATGCTGTGAGCCCTGATGTGCCTGGCAGCTCTCAGGAGCTGTTGCACAGGCCTATGTGACCCTGGCCAGCCTTCCTGCCCAGCTTCCCTTCACATGGAAAGCGGGAGGCAGGGGAGGATGTTGTTCACTAGGCCCCCATCTGACAAGGAGTCAGAACCTAGGATAAGGAAGATGCCTTGACATCCACAGTGCCCTTTTGGTCTGCTTGTACGTAATGGCTTACCAAGAAAATCCTGGGGGAGAATTCCCATCAGAAACACGGCTAAGGGCCCTGACCCATTGGCTGAGCCAAGCTGTTGCACAGAGTGAGGGTGTTGAGGATGTTGATGGCAGTGGAAGCCTGCCCTCTGCAGCAAGACCTGGGCTTCAGGAGCTACCATAACAGCTCCCTACTTCTCCTCTTTCTCCTTTTCCTCCTCCTTCTCCTCTTCCTTCATTTCCAGGTGCAATGCCTTTCTCCATGAAAACTAGGTTCGGTAGAGACTAGCTGTCAGACTCTGAAGCACTTGCTGCTTTTGAGTGTGTATTTTGGACAGGATCCCCTTCCATCTGCATTGATGCAACTATTGTTTGTATACACAATTTTAAGACGGGATTTCCTTTTTTTGCTTCCTACTCCTTTTAATATCATGTAGCAGCTAGAAGCAGGGAATAAAGACTGGCACCATATGACCAACCAGCTGTCTGTGGACTTTCAGAACATATTGTGGGGAATACAATGTGACTACCTTTGATGCTTCATCATTCAGTCTGTGTTGGCTAAGCTATATGCTGTCTTCTTTCCATTCAGTTCCCCTGAATGTCATGTGCTGGGTCAGTGCATGGTTTATGTGGCAGTATTTTGGGTAAAAATAAAAGGTAATGTGGTCCATCTCCAGTGCATGGTAAGAGCCTCTTCTGGGAAAAGCAGCATGACTCATGCTCTCTGAGCATTTACTCCAAAGTCATCCTTTCTGTTGTAGAGCAATGTCATCAGTTTTCTCTGTTTCCCTTTTCTAAATTGTTTTTAAAAGAATGAGAGCAGGCCACCTTTGCCCCAGCCCCAAGGTAGCAAACATAAGTGGTTAGGAGTGAGAACACAAAAGGATGTGGAGCAAAGCTAAGTATAGATGCCACGTGTTGACTAATGCCAGAGTGGTGGTGAGTTGGCTTTAACCTCATTCTTTTCAGTTTTCTCTGAAGAGGAAACACAAATGCATTTTAAAGGTCTTTTCCATTATTTGTGGGTAGTAAGGATATATGAAGATACGTAAGTATTCTTCAGTTCCCACTAGGAAATCAACATGCTCTTACAAAGGGAAAAAAAAAGCACCCAGAGGTGTGCCTAGAACATAGTGCATGATCTGTCACTTCTGCTTGGGTCCTTTCAGTTCACTGCAGCAGGAAAAGGCACTTAGTGGGCACTGGGGCAAGGCTATTCTCTGTGCCACTGAAGGCATTTATCAGAGAAGGGCTTTTCTGAGGATGTCTCCTAAACTCTGCTTTCTGGTGCAGCCAGTCTCTAGAACCATTAGGCATAAGCTCTTCAGGATGAAATTTGATGTGTGGAGGTCCCCAAGAAACTGACCCCAAAAGCGCGGACATTCTTTCAGGAAAGAGGTAAAAGTCCTTTCATTACTAATCAGATGAAATTACTCATTTCTAGGAAGCCACACTTTCTCTGAGTTGGCAGATCTGAGTTCCTCCAGTATACAGATGACAGTATTATACACTGCTACTTTGCCAGCAGAAATACTGCCTTAGTTACACAGAAATATGTAGTGTTTTATTTGACAAGTGGTAAAAACATGGTCTGCTTTACTTCTCTTTAACATTCTGATTTTTTTAAGCTCCTACTGAGGTGCACTCCTATGCCTTCACCTATTCAAGGAGGATAGGTTCTCATAAAAACTGTATTATGATGATTGTTATTGATTTTTACCAATAATGTTTTTTTTTGTCTGTCCCTTCTTCCTTTCCTCTTGCATTATTTATACTGTAATCCCTTTTCTTCTTGAGCACATCAACATGATCTTTCTTCGCAAACCACACACTGCTGGTTATAAAGTCTACTGATTTTTGCAAGCAAATTTCCAGCTATTATTTTGGGGTTGTAATTCATTTGAATGGACATAGAATTATTATCTTTTCCTTCCTGCAAATATTTCTCTAAATTTATGGAAGCTTGTGGAAAAATACACTGTATTACTTCAGCCTTATGGACTGAGATTAGGACATGCAGTTGGTGTCATGCTGTACCTGCTGCAAAGGCTCAACACAGCAGAAAGAGCTGCTAACTACATTGCCTGGAGTAGAAGGTTTGAGTAATCAAGAGAGGGGAAATTGTGAGTAGCGCATGAGTTAGAGATGTTCGTATTTCCATCTTGGCTCCTGCTGTAGGAAAGGAGGAGAAATGAAACCTGCAGAAACCTAATTCTAATTGCTAGAACATCGTGATGGCAAATACACTAATTTACTGCTGATGCATGTAAAAAGCTGTGGTGGCTAGATAAGGCAAGTCAAGGCAGTCCTAACTTACCAGCACAATTTATTTAACAGAATATAGCTGATTTGAATATTGGTGAATTAAGAGGTTTTTGAATTAAATTTTCTATGACCCTGTGGGTTGGTTTGTTGGGTTTTTTGGGTTGATTTTTTTTGTTGTTTGTTTGTGTCTTTTTTTCCCTTCTTTCTCCTTCTCTTCCTCTCTCTTTCCTTTTCCTTCTTAAATAAGCTGGTTGGCAACTTGGGGTGGTTTTTCTCTCTGAATTTAGCCCCTGTGTTTTGGGGAAGTGCTTGCCTACAGCAGCCTAGCCAGGCTTCCAGGGCTGGAAGCCTGCTTTCTTAAGCACGTGTGTAGATTTACGCCACCTCTGTCCCTCTTCTGCTTTGGAACTGAAGAACTCTCTGGGCCATAGGGCTATATTCAGTCCTCTGCTCCCCATGTCATCCCCAGCACCCTTCCCTGAATGTTACTGCTTTACCCAAATGGTTGCCTTGCAGCCCATGGAGAGACCAAGAAAAGGCTTTCATCCTCACTTCCCATCTCCTCTCTGCATCTAGGAAGAGGATAGGATACATTTGTATGTCTCCACCCTTGTTGATTTCTGTGTTTTTTCCATTCCCTCCTGGCCTCACAGAAGGACTGAGGACTTCAGTAAGGGTCTTTCTTCATCTTCTTGCAGTTTTGGGGGACAGAGAGGAGCAGGATCCACTCCTCTTTGCTTTTGTCAGGGCTACTGAATCCCTTCCAGACCTGATAGTACCTCTCCTGTGATCCAGTTTGGGTGAAGCACAAAGTTGCCTTTTCATCCTTACTTTCCAGAATAACACAGATGTCTGGGAGAAGCAGTGGCTGTGGGAAGATGACTTTTTAATGAACTATGAGAAAGAAATAGCTGAGATCATAATGGGTGTATCCTTCTTTACCCTACTCTCTAGGTCAGAATAACCCCCCTGGGGAGTGCTGGGTTGTTGTAGTGAAACGCAGATTTCCAGGGAGATCCTGATTACAAGGGAGCAGATCATGTTTCAGGTAACATGGGCTTCCTCTAATGTCCCTTTTTATCCACCTATCGTCTGCAGTCCTTATTCACATCCATTTTCTTTTTTTTTTCTTTTGTGCATCCCCTGTCAATCTCTCTTCTCTCATGGGTCTGTTCCTGCTCCTGGGGAATTTAATCTCAGTCTTTCCATTGACCTGGATGACGTCAGGCTTCATGTCCTCTTTTAGGGCAAAGAGAGAGAGACAGTAAAGCTCTTCTATTTAACTGTGTAAGCGCTAATGACAGTTTTCTCTAACCCGCATCTCTGGCTCTCTGTTTCCCTAGCAGACATAGGGAGGGGCATGGAGGGAAGAGGTGAACTACTGGATAAAACCACCACACACCAGCCTTTTCAACATAGTTTGGAAAGGAAGAGGGAGGGAACAAGAAAGATCCTAATCTTAATATACAATATATATTAGGTGCTCACATACAACTGTGGTGGGTGTGGACTGGAAAGCTCAGCAGCTGCCTAGATGGTAGATTAGGCAGATTGTTTGCCTTGAGACTGATAGATGAAAAAGAGCAGGAAAGACACAAGTGGGAGCTGGAGCAGAAGGGTGTGAGGTGGGCAATGGGAAGAAAAGTTTAAAAAGTTCATGCAGAGAAGACAGGCATGGAGACAGGAACTGGGAAGGGGAGGACAGTCAGAGGATGCAGGGAAAAAAAATGATGGGAAGATGAAAGCTGTGGGAGTCAATCCAGCTCCCATTAAAGTTGACAGCATTACTCTTTAGAGACAGTAGGTTTGGCTCATAGGGAGATTTTGAAACAGGACAGAAGGAGGAAAGGACAACTGGTAGACAAAGGACAGGCAAAAAGAGCTGGAGGAAGAATAAGCTAATATGGAAATAGAGAAGAAAGAGCATTAAAAATGAATAGTGTGAAGCATGCTTCGTATATTGGAAATATGCTGGGAAAGGGAAGAGAGATTGAAACCAGAGCAAAGAAAAATGCATGAGATCATTTTGTGATTTCAGATTTCCATCCTAGGGGATATGAGAGTTCTGGCTGTGGGTTGCATCCTTGAGAAAAAGCTGTGGCACATGTGAAGATGTGCAGGGGAGAAAATAATTACAAACTATAAAATGTACTATTTTATACAGATTAGATGTGGCTTCACTTTCCTCTTAAGCTTTATACCCCAGAAGTGGAGTGAGCTGGTGACAGCATGATGGGGAACTAGGTAGGGAAGATGAGGAGTAGTAAGTAAAAGGACTAATGACCAGATGCTTTGCTACAGATCTGTGTCTTGGTGTTGATAGACTGTGACGTCTAAGGAAATGAAAGCTTCAGGTGAAGCTCTTCTTGAAGCTGGGGCATTATGAGTGTGTCTCCATTGTGTTTTCTCTGGCATGTGGGTTCTCTGCCGATAAAGCATGACCTCATGCTTCGGTCTTTGCCCCAGGAAGCACATGGATACCCAGATGCCTGTTCCCACAAAACCTGCAGAAGTTTGGTGTCTCTGGCTGCATCTGGACTGTGAAACCCCATGAGCCTCTGCATTCCTGGGTCACATGCCCTCACTCTCACCCTGTGTGTGGGCAAAACACAGCCAAATGTCAGTGCCCCTGTCACTTCCAAGAGGGAAACATGTACAGGGAGCATGTGGCTTTCTCCACCAGGTACTGCAGCATGTTTCACCTCCAAGTTTGCTTAGCCCCGCAGGTAAGTGCTGTTAGAAATACCAACTCCTCCATCAAACCTGGGTGAAGTGGGCTGATGTTTCAAGACTTGTTAAGGGAGATCTGGGCATTCATGCATGCACAGAGCAAAATCACATGGACTGTTTTTTCCTGGAAACCAGGCTTAAAGAAAGGGTCTTGATCAGGCATCTTTTCCAGAGAGAGAAGATGGCAACGGGCTGCTTGTTGAGGGACAATGGGCTGCTTGGGCTGTTGTGGAGTGCTGGTCCCATGCCTACACTTGGGAACAAGCAGGTCCCAAACCTTGGAGTGGTTCACGGTGCACAAGGGTCAACTGTCTGAATACCTCTGGGGTAGACACTGAGACCTGCCTGCTGTGAGCTCGATAAGGTCCCTGCAGGGAGTTGGGGTGAAAGAAAACTCACTCCAAAGTTTAAGCAAAATCTGTGCCTGGGGACACTGGTTTAGCTCCTGTGCTTCTCCTCTCCTCCAGGGCTACACCAATACGCTTCACATCATGGTAGCACTACCTTCCACTCACTGAAGTCCTACACAGAGTCCCATGGGGGAAGCCAATGCTAGAGTGGGCCAGACCTGTTCTAACAGCCACAGCTGGGCTGTTAATGTGAGAAATATTACCTCCCACCCTTCATTGACCAGCAGTGCAGCTGATATCCATGTGGAAGGAAACCTGCCATAATGAGGGGGATGTTTGTGCTGAGATGAGGTGCTTTTCCATGTCTTCTTGTCTATGCATTTTCATGCCATGAGCAGGGTCTGGTGAGATTACCTTGCTTTTCTGCTCAGCATCATAGCAGGCATCGATGGCAGTGGTGTATAGCTTCACTGCCTGAGCTCCCTGTGCTCAGCCCAGAGCTTAATGCACAGCCCCGAGAGGAAAAGAGGGTCTTACAGAAACAGGATCCCAAGCTTTAAGAATCCCAGGAAGTTTATGGCAACACACTTTGAAGAAAGACAGACAAGTAGATAAATATATTCCATTGCAAACACTTCTTAAAAACCTTGTGAGGTGCTGAGAGCATTCAGTATATACAAATCACAGCTGCAAACTTCCCAAAACAAATTTCTGAGCCTCCTTCTCTAGTAGTGTCCTTTTCTACGCCAGCAAGCAGGTATAGCCCCTGAGAGTGGCAGAAAGCAGTTTCCTTGACTCTTTAAGGTTTGATCCCAGTCCTGGAGAGTTTGCCATAAAGTAGGATATGTGTCACAAACTCTCAGGTCCTTTTTACAGTTGGAAAATAAAGATGTGTGGGGTTTTGGCCACAGCCATCTACAGTTTAAGATCCCTCGATTTTTGTTTTCCTGAGCCACTGCAGCTGTATACGCAGCACAAATTCCCCAAGGCTAGAGGGGTTTTTGTTTTGTTTTGAATCGTGGTGCATTTTGTTCACTGTTCTTCAGTCTGTTTATTGATTCTCAGCTTTTTTCATGGCTTTAAGTGCCTCTTGCTTTGTACTCCTCCCTTTCCTCCCTCTCTCTCCCCCCAGAACATACCAGCCTGCATTCTTGTAGGCTGAATCTCAATTTATGTGCTGCCTTTTTAGGAGCATGGGTTTTTTCCCTAAGGCTTGCTGAAAAAGAGCTGTCCATTAAGGGCTTTTTTTTTTTTTCCCACTGCAGAGTAGGCCTTGCCCTATTTTCTCATGGTGAAACTGTTGAAGACAAAATGTACTTTTTTCCATCAGCGTGGTTTTGAGTTGTTCAGGGTGAAGCACATGAGAGCAGGTGGGTGGAGGAAGGGTCCCAGTGTTTGGGTACTTTTTCAGCTCCAGGACTGGGCATATTTAACAAATTGTTGCTAGTGCCTGTTTCTGCATGGGTCTGTTCTCTAGCCCCGAATAATCCCCTCTGAGTGCCAGGACTGGCTGTGCTGTTTGGCTGCTGATCCGTCACTTCCCAGCACTTGAATAACTGCTACAAAGCAGCTATTCCAGAAACAACATTGCTGTGAGATGAATGGGTTTATTTAAGCTTTGTGCATTATTGTTGAAAAAATACAGGGCTAATGCATGAAATTTGCTCTGTGTTGATGCTCATGATAAGGAGTAAGAGAAACCTTTGCCAATATTTTACTCTCTTATCAAAAAGAAAAATCAATAGAAGTGCTTCCTGGCAAATAGTTTGTTTGACATGTGGTCTGTCGGTCGGGGTATTCCAAAGGCTAACAAATACCCAGTATCCAGAGTAACAAATACCCGGTATCCATAATACTGTGTCTCTCTGGAAGACAAACAGCCGGGGTGACAGAAGGGGTTGTGTAGCATTGCAGCATGACCTGTCTTTGTCCTCAGCATCCACTAAGACACTGCCAGTCTTAACACACCCATCTGTTCCTCCCCCTGTACCTTCTTTTTTACCACTCTTTAGATCAGTAAGGGAAACAGTGCACAGTCCCAGCCATGCTCAACATGGTACTAACCCATCAAGGACTTTTCTGGAGTCTAGTGCAGACTGTTAGTGCTGGACTAATAAATCATGATTTGTTCATGATCCTAAATGTGCTTTCAAATCCAGGTAACACTTTTCAACCAGGATCTTTCAACCCCCTCCTCACCCTTAACAAACACCCACGAACCCATTTCCTACAACCCATGTGTTACTTGCCCTAAAGTCAGGGCAAACCTGGAGGCACAGCTCTGATAGAGGAGTACCCTACACCGTCCTCATGCTTGCCTATACAGCTCCAGGTATGTTCAACTCATAGTGCTCTGCAATGTGTCTCCTTCATTGCTGCTTTTGATTAAGGTATGCTGAAAAAAAGTAGAAATGATTGGCTTGCTATCCCCTGATTATGCTCCTGCTAACATAATTCATTGTCATTTAGAACATATTTTGCTGCTAGGAATGTGATTAGTTTGGATTAAGACACAGTTAAATAAACAAGGCTAGATAAGAGTAAGATGGCTGCAAAAAAAGGCAGTGTCTGTGCATCTTGTAATTAGCCAGGACAGGAAAAGACACACCTAAACCTTAAGGGTGGAGAGAAGTCCAAAAGCAATGTATCCACCATTTTAGAGTTAGTTTGAGTGTGATCAGTGGTCTTAAAATCAGTGAGTATATAATGATTGGCTGGGGAGTGCCTGTATACCACCCACACAATCTTCTCGATGGTTTCCTCACCTTCCTAACCTAGTGAGTGCTGGTGTAGTGCTCACTGGATGCAAACATCCAAATGTCTAGCTAAAGCCATGGCTCTCAAGCTCTGTACTGCATGTCCCATAATGTGGGAGAGTTTAGGGAAATTAAAGTCTCATCCTTTTTGTCACCCTTCTCTAGAGTACGTGCAGGTTTAGGTGGCGGTTTATTGACTCTTTAACAATGCTCTGAAGTCAAAGAAGTTATTGCTTCCATCCATGAGTGGAAAGATGAGTTCTGCTTCAAGAGCTTCTGGTGTTGACGTTTACATTATACCCAAGTGGAATATTAAAATTTCCATTTTTTGCAATGGCTGCAGAAATATCGTAAACCAGGTAAAGTTACCATGGCCATGCTCAGCAATACAGTACTGTTAAGTAAACATAGGATCAAACCTTTATGTTACACATCAAAGGAGTGTTTATAACACTTTCTGCATGTCCTTAGTAAGTCCTAGGGCCGGATTTAGCTGAGAATCAGAATGCATCACTATAAAAATTAGTATTTTAATTCTCCTCAGCCTGAATCTCTCTGAAACCAGCTTTGCCTCCCTCACAGTACAAAAAGCAACGTGGTTTTGAATTGTTCAGAGGGGATACTTCCAAGAAAAGTTGTCTGTGCAAAGAGTAATGTAAGTGGGCTCTCAAAAAATTATTCTGCAAGTTACCTGACCTACTGTTTTGGTTTTTTTACATTAATTTGGTGCTTAAATTTGATCTGCCACATCACTGAGAATAGACCTCTTGAAATTCCAACTCTGTCCAGAACTCAGGAGCTGCATAAGAAAGTGTTTAAAAGCTGCAGGTTTTGAGAGTGGTCCACAAACAGTGACAGCTGAGCTTCCTTCAGCATGTGTATAAACTCAGAATTAGAAACTTGAATATAGAATTGGCTGATGTACTTTGTTACCAGCGTGGTACAGTTAACAATGTGGATTAGTCTTTTTACAATGCTTTTATAGAGAAATAGAATTATAGAATGGTTTGGGTTGGAAGGGACTTTGAAAGTCATCCGGTTCCAACATCTTTATGCATCGCTCCTAAGCTTGAGGAGATGATAATTGAATATTCACCAGCTTTCTTGGGCACCTCTACCCTTGAGGGGTTTATCCCGTGGTACTGTACCAAGCAGATCCCTGTAAAGGCCAAAGTCTGCTCTCCTGAAGTTCAAGGCAGCAAGCTTGCTGTGCACCTTCCTCACCGCCCTAAGGATCTTGAACTCCATCATTTCATGGTCACTGCAGCCAACGCTGCCTTCCAGCTTCCCATTCTCTACCAGCCCCTCCTTCTTGGTGAGAACAAGGGGCAGCATAGCACTTCACTGCGTTGGCCCTTCTGTTACTTGAAAAAGGAAGTTATCATCACTGCATTCAACATAACAAACAGAAACTTTTGAACTGTAATTTGGTTAAGGGTGTCTCAGCTAGAATGGAATTTGCTCAGTATGTATTTTCCTTGTTTGAAAAATTACGCTTTTAAAAAGCCTGAATGAACCCAGAGGTGGGATTTGTTAATCCACCTGTAAGAGGTGACCTGTCAGCAGCGTCTGCTGACTTTCCTGGAATAGCTGGAGGAGGCTGGCAGGGGGACAGCGACCTGCAGACCAAGACTTTTGGTGGAATATAATCTTTCTGTGTTGACTTTTGAGTGACATTAGAGGTGGTAGTGACATTCATTTACATAATTCTATTAAGTAAGCAGATGATTCTTATGTTGCCTTAGCCCTGTGCAGCACAGCCATGAGTACATTGGTTATATGCAAGAATATGAGAAGCATGGCTACCAAACCTTGGAGGGACAAGGGGTGGAATGCTTATTAGGAAATAAAATAAAGCCAGCTATGTCTGGATCCCTCGAAACTCGATTTGAACAGGTGAAATTCCTTCCATTGATACAACTTCATCTACTTCCAACAACAGCCTAGGGAATTAAATCTTAAAGGAAAAAAAATGCAAAATGTAATATAATGAAAACCTTGAGAGGAATACTGTACCTGTGCAGCATATGGTACACATTTGGTATGACCCTTCACTTGTTAGTATTGCACAGGAGCCTTGTGAAGAAACCCTAGCAACCCAGATCTGCAGCATTTTGCAGTATAAATCTACCCTGAAAAGGGTCTGTTTAGCTTCACCCTCAATTGTTATGCTTCCTGAGCATGCCCAAATCAGGCCATCTGAATTTAATGATAGAATAAGTTGTTATGACTTCATTGTTCTTTCTCTAAACCAGATCCAGCTATGCTTTGGAAATGTGAGCTGTGCTGGCCTTTACTTTATAAACAGGAGCGTTCAGTGGATTCTAGCTGTAGCAACTTGACTTTTGGGGTAGGTGAGCCAGAAATCATCAGTCGTGATGAAAGGGTCAGTTCACAGGGCTGGTAGGATTTCCAGCATCTAAACAGTGGGAACTGAGTGCACTCTGCCTGCTATGAGAAGATGCAGGTCCACGGCAGTGCCTCAATTACATTACAACGTGTGTACGCAGGCAGTCAGGGAGCTGTGGGACACACCAGTCCAGTCTTGAGGACTGAGACCATGCCAAATAGAGAGCAAACCTTCCCTGGGATCCAGGCACAGCTGCAGGGGAGCAGGGTGTAGCTCTGCACAAGTGCTCCAGCCAGCTCAAGGTCTCTGTCAGCTGGACTGAATGTGTGTTAGAGAGGTGCACCAAAACTGATTGGGTCCTTCCCATGCTGGGCAGCTCGTTCAGGGCCAGCTCGGCTGTATCCGGGCAGTGCTGCTCCCTGCAGTGCAGATGCTCTGAGCCCTGCATCGACATTTTCAGAGCAGAAACAAAAGTGTACCTTCACGCTTGCTGATGCTTCAGCTGAGGCTGGTCTTCCTCTGTTTGTGACCTAGGGATATCTTTGGCAGCAAGCAATTGGCATGCTACAAATGAGAGAGGATGACCTCAAAGGCAGGCAGACAAGCTCACTGCTCAACTTGTTTCATACCCGCTGGTGCCTTTCATCAACAGCAACAACAAAAGCCCAGTAGATCATGCATTTGCATCAAAGTCCATATATTTCCATATAACCCAGCAGAGACTCCCAGGAGCCTGTACTTTCTCATTATAAAGTTTGCTGTGACATTGTAAATTGCTCTAATTTTCCTCCAGACTTGTTCCTTAAAAGAGCAGAAATGGTGCCTATAAAGAGGAAAAACAGAAAGCTTGGCAGGACTTTGCTGTCTGAAACTCTGCTTGTTCACTCTTATCCCCGTGTGGGGAAGTCTCAGATTTTAGTCAGACAAAGAGGTGGTGAAGTGTTTCACAGCAGCTTTCACCCAGTCCAGAACTGAAGCCCCGATCTCGCTTCTAGACCTCTGTAGCTGCTGAAACCGGAACTTCAGATCCCACAGGCCCAGCAAATTCAGGAGTCTGACATCTGGATCTGAAATTAACCATCACAGTATGGTCCCTTTGCAAACTCTAGAAGTTTTAATCTGATCTCAATCCACTTTGCCTGCCACCACAGAGAGCCACCAGCCAGAAAGCTCTTAAGCGATGTGCTTAAAATAGCTGAGCCACTAAAGGGTGGGAGCTGGAAGGTGATGAGGGGCAACTTTCTGAACCACTACCCAGCCATAAGGGACCAGGCTGCTGTTTCCAGTCTACTTCAGAATGAAGTCAACCAGGGGAATTAACATCTCTGTCATGGGGAGAGTAGACTCATCCCTTTGACATGCCCTTAAAACAAACCGGAGCCCATGAGACAGCCAATTGCTTGGTCTCAGGTGGAGAGGGAGCAAACCTGTGTGCTTACTCACTATTGGATTTGATGTAAAGTTGGACAGTTAAACTGAAGAGCCCAGAGAAGAGCTCAGCTGCAAAGCTGCGTGCTCCACACCCAGCCTCAGCATTTCATAGAATCATAGAATGGTTGGGTTGGAAGAGCTTAAACAGTGTCTTAAAGACCTTAAAGATCACCTGGTTCCACCCCTCCTACCATGGGCAGGGACACCTTCCACTAGAGCAGGTTGCTCAAAGCCCCATGCAACCTGAACACTTGGGCATTTACTTGAGCACTGCCAGGGATGAAAAAGCCACAACTCCCCTGGTTGACCAGTTCCATTGCCTCACCACCCTCATAGTGAAGAACTTCTTCCTAATGCCTAATCTAAATCTACCATCTTTCAGTTTAAAACCATTCATCAAAGTCATTCATTTCACATATCACTTGCTAGATAGGTTGGTTTTATTTCCCAGTTTCTATGCTCAGTGTCTTTGCTCACAGAATTAAATCCCACACTCATCATAGCTATATGCCCCTATGGTAAATGAGTGCAAGTTTCTTCTGTAACTTCTGAATTAGATTGGCTCCTTGGCCTGTGCTGCATCACATCTCAGTGCTCTCCTGTGTGATTGGATGGCACACAATGGCACAGTGCAGATTTTGGGTTGTGTTACTTCTGTTAAAGGCAGATCCCTTTTCTCAATGGAAAATTTTAAGCTGCTCCCACCAGTGACATCACGCCTTCTCCACTCCCACGGCCACAAAGGCGCATATTGATTGGCATGACATTTTCCCTTAATGCTTTCATTGTTTCCAGCATTTCATTTGGATTGTTGTTGGAAGCCAGAAAAAAAGACAAAAGGCAAAGTATGTTAGGAAGGAGACCCAGCCTGTGTGCAAATATTCTGTGAGAGAGAATCTCTGGATCCAGGCAACCTTCAGGGAATTTGCTTTCACTGGGGGTTCTCCCAAGGACTTGGGATGACTCTGTCATCCAAGCCCCCTGAAACTGACACCTCCTTACTGCAGCTCACTGCAGTCTGGTGCTCGGGGTTTGGTGCCCTGTGCAAGGATCTGGCACAGGGTTTAAGAGCCTTTTTAAAATGATTCCTGTCAGCCACACAGAAGATCAACTTTAAGAGAGCTCCCAAAGCCATTCCAGGTTTGTCTTGTGAGCTTCTCAAGACTGGGACACAACATCCTGAAGGGGTATTTGTGCATGTGGTACAGAACACAGCACAGAGGGGGAATGTCACCCTTTGCACCAAGTATCTTACTAATGTGGCAGCAGAGGTCAAGAGTGGACTCTGGTTTTGCTTCGTATGATATTTATCCAACTTCTTCTTGTCCTTTCATAGAAATCTGGCAGAGGGCCTGATGGGGGTACTGAGTCTTCTAAACACATTAGTCATCAGGAAGGACAGAGCAGATGAGCCCAGCTGGTGGAGGTGAGCTCTTGGACTACATGCAAGGATCCTTGTAAGGTGTAGCTCCTTCCACAGCCAGGTAAATCATTTCCACACAGTAATAAGCACTTCTCTAGATGAATCTTCCAGACTTTTCTGACCACCCTACTCTCCCCTCTACCTGCCTCTTTAAATAAGAGTTACCCACAGTACTTCCAATGAGCTGTTGTCCAGAATGATGTGTTAGTTTATAGACAGATAAACTGACCGTTAAATATTTCATTAAATATTCCCTAAGAGTTGTTTTGTGTCTAAGGGAGTTTGCAGACATCCATATAGACCCCTCTTAAAAGTCAATTTGTCTGGCAGTCTGGACAAAACAGTACTCCAAAGGTTAATAAGCATGAAATGAATGGCTTGGTAAACCCAAGCTAAATGATCATTTGGAAAAGGGAGCAGCTACCACTCTGTTACATGCTGCTGCTGTCGAACCTGCACAAACCTGCTACCTAAGTGAAGAAGAGCCCATCAGAGAGGGTCCCTAGGTCTTGTCTCTCAAAAACCTCTGGCCTTCGTCTCACATAGTGCTTGAACTTCTGGACACTTCTTGGCACCTTTTGAGCTCTGCTGGGCTTTGCTTTCAGAGGAGGTCTGGGAGGGCATGGGGGGGGGTCTTTAGGAATTTAGGGGGGTGGGGGATTAATGGGGTGGGTTTTTTTGTGGGTTTGGTTTTGGGGTTTTTTTGTTGCCTTTTTTTTTTTTCCTCAGAAATTCAGATTTGTGAAAAAGAAGCTAGTCTCTCAGTTAGCTGAGATCACAGAATCATAAAATTGTAGGATGGTTTGAGTTGGAAAGAGCGCCTTAGAGATCACCTAGTTCCAAGCTCCCCGCCATGGGCAGGGACACCTTCCACTAGACCAGGTTAACGCAGTGTGAAAGTACCATGAGGGCTTGCCAGTGCAAGCTTTGGTGAGGAGGGAAGGCTGAAGAATGTGGATGTGCTCCAGGGTGGTGATGACTGTGCTTGTGTCCCAGTGATATAATAGCATACTTATGCAGAAATTGTATTTATAATTTTGATGGCATTTCCCTCACCTGCAAGACTGACTCAGAAGTTAAATCAAATTTGTAGTCATGTACAGTCCCCTGCGCTTTACACAGACCATTTACTCGGTCTGAGGTACTGCTGCAGAGGATGGCTTGTTCCATTTTTCCAGCTACATACACCAAAGAGGACCAGTTAGTTCATTACCTGATTGTATGGGGTTTATTAGATGCAGGTAGTGGGCACAGCAGGTACTGGCATGGGACTGAGGTTGAAAGAAAGTGGTACGGCAGAAAATGGGAAAGAAGTCTGGGGATATGGCTGTTGTAAGAAGGGGAGATGTGAGAGGAAGACCTGACAGCAAGGTGAGGTGAGGCCAGGCCAAGCCTGGCCTTACTTAAAATGGCCTTTGTCACCTGGCAGCAGCAATTCTATGTGCCCTTTTTATTTTACTTATTCAGTTGAATTGCTTTAAGCAAACAAAAGTGAACCAAAACAACCTTGCCTTTTGCCCTGGGTTTGGCTCAGGGAAGTGGCCCCTCTCTGGCAAGTGTCCACAGACAACTTGTGTCTGTGCCTGCACGTGTGCCCCAGTGGATCCTGCTCCTTACTAAGCTCTAGAGAAGCCTGTAGATGTTTTAATCCTAAATCTTGGCTCCAGACAAGTCAGTTGTTCATGTGCATTATCAGCTGTGTGGTGTCCCCACTCAGAGCAGCTTGTCTGGAGCGAGGCTGTTTGGGCGAGGGTTAGGTTAATGGCCAGGGAGACTGTGGGGGTTCTCATCCTGCCCTGCTGCTGCTTAGCAAACTAGAGGAGTCCCAAAACAGTCTTTAACATTAAAAAAGCAGTCTCTTGGGAAGGAGCTGCATGGCTGGCCAGGATACCTGTCCCATCTCTTGTCCTGGAGCGTCTGGCCCTAGGAAAGGGCTTCAGGGCTTGCCAATCCCAAGTCACAGGTCAGGTCTGCGTCTCCAAGATTTTGATGGAGACTAGAGATTCCGGGATCCTGGCCAAGAGGAAGAAGATAACAACCCTAGAAAAGCTGGAGTGGCAGTTTCTGCTATAATTGCAGGTCCTGTGTGGAAGGTCACTTGTCAGCTCAGGATCCTGCTTGTTGATAAGGCTGGTGCCGGGCAGACCCGGGTGATGCCAGACAGGGCCTGGAGCATCTCTCCTGTGCTCACCTTGTTCCTGTAGCTATAAGCGCTGGGGGAGACCCTCCTCACATCCTCAGTGCCTGCCAGAAGCTGGGGGGACAAGGCAGGGGAGCTGGCAAGCATGCCTGCAGCCCCAGGGGGTTAAAATGAAACATGTCTAGACCTCTGAATTGACAGATCTCTTCTCCTCCCGGCTCCTTTCATCTCAAGGAAAGGAAACCAATTTCCTTTGCAAAGTAATCTGAGCTCCAGGAGTTAAATGTGCTATTTAAAGAGCTAGGCAATGTTGTTGCACAAGGAGCTTACAGGCTGGAGAAGGCTCTCCGCCTCAGTGTAAAAAACTAGGCTAATAATGGTTTTCTGCCTCATACAAGCTGGTGAGAATTAGCTAATTTTAGAGGCAGTTTGGAGCACAGCCACAACATAGGTGCTAAGTTTTATTTATTAATATTCCTATTCAAAATACAAAAGTAATTACTATGTGCATAGCAAAGAGTGCATTTTCTATGCTATCAATTCAGTCTTAATGGTTCAGGTAGTGCTTACATTTATCTGTACTTCAAATTAAGAAAAGTGTTGCACAAGACAGAAATTGTGTGCAGGGCTCTCTACAGTGTGGTCTTTATTATGCTGTTTCAAACTCATTTCATGCTGAGCTTGTCAACACCAAACATCTGGCTTTTGCTGTAGCACACGATGCCTCCTGAATTGTCAACTCCCCACCAGGAGGAAGGGGCTCAGGCGAAGCATGTGGAGGTGGAGGGGTGGGGAGGAGCCAGATTTGTTCCCTGTGGTTTCATTGCCAGCAAGAACGCAGAAGGGGTTTGTGCTTGCTGTGGAGGGTGTTGTGAAGCCCAGGTAGCTCTCTGAGCTTGGGATGTAGAGGTATTCCATATTCATTGGTAGGGATGCAGGGAAACATGCTCACCAGAGGGTTTCAGGCAAGTCTCTGGCTACCACATGGTCTTTGTTGATGCTTTATCTGCCCTGTAGGTAGACCCTGTTTTCAGAGCTCTAATGAGTGAGTAGTTACAAAATACTGGGATCTCACATACATCTTTGACCATTTCAACATTTACCTAGAACATAGGTTTGAGTTTAGAAGGGCTTAACTATTTCTCTGTGCACATGTGTCAGTGGCTTAGGGAAGACATCCCAGCTGTACATGCTATGAGGTAGCAATGGTCTCTTCCTTCATGCTTGGATAGTAATTGACTTAGAGGGACCTGGCTCTAAGTGTAGCCCCTGGATGCCCTGGTAGTGAATATATTCCATGTTCCACTCTAGAGAACAAAACCTTTAAAAAGTTCAGAAACTAAACTGAAAAATAAAAATACTCTTTGCAGCATTTTCTCCCTGCCAAGTCTGATAAAGTTGGAGCGGGAACAGGAAAAGTCTGACCATGGAGAAATTGTAGCTAATAAAGAGATATAGATATGCATGTAGAAAGGTGAAACGTTCTCAGCTCCAACTTATCTAGGAGGTGCAGTAAACTCTAGCACTTCCTAGTGCTTCAATCACACGCACAAGAACTTCAACTAAAGACAATAGATATAGATGGAGAGAATCTCATTTACTCTCCTCGGCTTCGCAAGGGCCTGAACTGGAGTTCAGGGAGGCAGTCACCAGGCTAAAATTTAAATGCATTGAGACAAAAATGGTCTCACTCTGGGTGATTTTTAACGAGAAATAGGTCCCAGTGAAGAAAACTTGGTAAAGCACAAAGTTCAGAATTGGTCTTTGCTATGGGAGCAAAGAGACATTCTGAAGGGTGATTCAAATCATGAACAGAAATTGGAGGCGTGCCCACTGTGACAGTCTGAGCTCAGCTTAGATGTAGATAAAGAAGGGAAGTTAATTTTTAACTTTTACTAAGATATTTTTTTCCCATTAAAAGATGTTTTGTAGTTCCCTGTGATGCAGTGTTATGAGAAACAGGAATATATTTCATGATTTCACATTTGTCTCAAAATGTGTGAATCTGAGACTTGTGTGTTGACTGTTTGTCACTGGATTTATGTCTGACTCATCCACGCTTTCCACTGCTTCCCTGAGAATTGCTGTTTATTTCCAAATAAATTCATATTAATACTGGCTCTCCACACACTAAAGCAGGCGGAAAAAACAGGCAGATTCTCTTCATCCTGGAAGATACCCTATGCCGATGGTATCCATTTCACCCATGCCCCTGTAGCTGACATCTCCTGTGGGCTCAAGGGGAATATCACTGCCTAGTGCCTCCGCAAGCTGGTCCCTCAGTTCCTCAGTGCCTGGGTCAGTGGGGAATTTCCTTTCCAAGGTACATGTCAGACTCTGCTGTCTTATGGGTAATATGTATTTTCTTCCTTGAAATTACATTTTCCTTTTAACCTGGACTCATGAATTTGATTCATTTCCACCTTGTACGTATATCTTGAAATGGAAAAGAAATCTTTAAATGGCTTGAAGCTGCCGCTGAGTGTAAGGTAACTAGAGCTGACAGTGGGCTTGCAATACACAGAGCTGTAAATCACTTAAATGTATTGCACATAATTTCCTGGTGCCTGCTCTCCTTGGGAGCAGAGGCCCACTGGGATGAATGTCATCGCAGTGTGTAAGCTCCTGGGTTTGATGCTCCTTTTGTTTGCGACGGAAATGTGGGTCACCTCTCCCAAGATGAGAGGAATGGTATGGGCTGCCACAGGGATGACACCCACCTGACTTCATTGTGGCCTTTCCTTCTTGCAGATTCAGGGATCTTGTACTTCCTCCATCCTACAGAATGCCCAGTGCTTTATTTCAGGTGTGCAGGATGGGTGGGAGCTCGCTCTCTTCAACTGCTGCTTCTAAAACGGGCAAACTGGTGTGGAAAGGGTCTCTGAGTGATTGAGGGCACTGTGTTTCTGTATCTCCCCAGAAACTTGAGATGAAGCCTCCCAAGCAGGAGTGAAAAGCTGTGTATTTCACTATAGAACTGTCTGGAAGAGATTTTTATTGTGTCAGTTCTGTTAATTATTAAGTAAAATCTCCATGCCATTGCTAGCACATGCAGATCAGCATTTGATAGTTTAAAACACAAAGCAAGTAGACCCCACAGGGTAAGAACACACAACAGCCTCAGAAAATCTCAAAGCAGTCATTTTCTGAGGTTATCTGCCTGTGCAATCATTGCAGGTTCTGCTAAACCACCACCTGGAGCAATGGTGAAGCAGCCATTACCACACCTGGTAGACCCCTCGCATTGCAGGCATTTAATCCTGCTGGGCTCTTCTGTAGATCCAGCCCCATCTGGCTCCAAAAGCTGCCAGCTGATGTGGATACCTTTGTGAAGATAGCTTTTGTTTTGGTTTTCTGTAACCGGGGCATGTTATACAATTACGATATGTATTTATTTCTGCCCTCACTATTTCCCCTTGAAATCATGCAAGCTGTTTAAATCTCCCTGGCATTTTCATGGAAGGGTGGATTCTGGGGTGGGGGGATGTAGCAGCTATGAAATTTCCTACTGCTGATTTCCCCTGGGGAAGGGGGGACCAAACACCGGCACCATCTGCATGTCTCGGGAGGCTTAAGAGCCTGCACCCTGAAAGTCAGCTAAGTGGGATCCAGCGCCCCAAAGGCTGGGCTGGGGGATCTCAAACGGGAAGCTAATTATCTCTGTCCTTTTGAATTAAAGAACCGCACTGCTTGAGAGCAATTGCGACTGATTTCTGTCCTTTGGGAGCTGTGCATGAGAACAGATGGGGCACGTGAGCCAGCAAACAGCAGAAACACCTATCCCGGGTCAGTGCTTGCTCTTTGTATCTGTACCAAAAGCTCGATTCTTCATCAAACACTCGTTTCACAAAACAATGCAAACATTGCGTTAGGAAATGCAGGAAACAAGCCAACACAACAGCAATCTGGATATAGGTCTTGCACCTGCTGTGAAGTGACCCTGCCTGGCACAGGGTGATGTGAGGTACTGTCACGGGTGAGAGGTGAGGGCGAGCAGGCAGGCATCTCTCATGCTTCGCCTCCTTGCTGGTGAACTTGCATCAGAAGTGGCTTGCAGGAGAAAATTATTCATTCCTGTCTGCTAGCTGGCCCTCTCCTCCGGATCTGAAATATACCCTAATGAAGGAAAAACATCTCATCACAAGTTCGCTGATCGTTTCTGTATAAGATCCCAGCTTTTCTAGTGCTGAAGCTGCTGAGGAAATCAAAGCGTAGCTTGCTTATGCCAACTCCCTGCAAAACAAATTACCTCTGTGAAAAAAATCTTCCAAATCTATGCTCTTAAAGGTAGGATCCAAAATCCCTTCACAGGCAGCAAAGCACCCATGACCCAGGGCAGCTGAACCTGACGCACCCACAGTGTGGCTGGGTCATGGACAGTCCCTGCGTGGGGAGTAGAGTGTGGTTTGGCATGGAGTAAGCAGAGAAGTAGTCAGTCAAGGTGCTTCCCTCCAAGCCCTATAGCCCTAGATGCTCTGGACATGACACTAGCAGTGCTTGATGGGCTCCCTCAAAGCCACCGCTATTTCCTCTCATGGTTGTGTAGGTGAAAATAAGAAGACTGCTGGTGTTTTATTATTTTTCTCCTCTAAAGTATCTGTGCTGATGAGTCTCTAATTTTTTGGGGGGGCATGCCAGTGGATTTGCAGCATGAATAATCCAGGGGGATGTGTAGCACTGAGGTCAGGCCACATCCATGACACATCACTTTGTATCTTCTTTGCTGTGGTCTGTTCTTTTCTTCTTCCCCTGGAAATTCAGCTGCTGCCCTCACAGTTTGTCGTAACATTATGCAGGACAAATAAACACAACTAAATGATACTTTAGGGGCAAAAAAAAAGAAAATAAAATATCCTAACTAGCTCAGAGAAGCACCTTGGCAAACTGTTGATGCAGCTATGACTTTCCTTGGCAGCATGTGGTTAGTCTGGGCAGCCAGAGGTCCCTTCTCTGCCCATGTTGCCAGTGCCAGGCAGGGCATTGCTGCTGGTACCAGGACATAGTAGACAGGTGTGCGGGAAAGCCACCTGATGTTTGGGGAGTGTGGAGGTGATTCAGGTGTGAGTCAGTTCTTCCTTCTTTCTCAGACCTTTTGTATGAATAAAGCAAGTTTCTGTCTCAGCATCCTCACAAGTGAAAGGGCTGGGGAGGGGACAGGGTAAAGAAAAGGGAGCAGAAAAGCCAGGTTTGGGATGGGGCTGAGGAGAGGAGGGCAATCCTCCTCCCTGCTTAAGTCCTCTTCAGGAAGTTCCCCATGATGTCCAAAGGTCCCTGACAGCTGCTGCCCTGTTTTCTGCTGACTTGGCAGTCTTTTCTGTACTTTTGTGAGGCCACATTTGGAGAGCAGGGATCTGCATCCTGATCCAGCAGGATGCTGCATTTTACAATCAGGGAGGTGAAACACTGGCACAGGTTGTCCAGAGAGGTGGTAGATGCCCCATCCCTGGAGACATTCAAGTATTCTTTCTTTAAGAAGTCCTGCAAAACAGAGAGGAAGAAGGAGCTGGAATGCTGCCTGGCTGATGTGCTGTTGGGAGCTTGAGCTGCTGCTGGAGGGTCTTGAAGGAGCTCTAGGACACATCAGAGTCCTATCATGATGTGAGTTAACATCAGAGGGGAAAAAACAATTGCTTGAGCAAAGATGACCAGACTTAAAAAGTAGAAGGGTTTGATCCCAGGACCACAAGACAGAAAACATGGATGTGGGGATCACAGGAGAAATCATTATCTGGAAATGGATAATATGGCATCAAATAGTCCCATGAAATCCCAGTCCCAGCCTCCCCAGTCTTGAGGTTGGTTTAATAATTCATATGATTCTATGAATAATCATAGCTTAGCTGTAAGCTAGGAGGAGGACTCTTTCTTTGCACAATGGGTTGTTCCAAAGGACTTTAGAAATCAGTTACAATATATTTTCAGGCTTATCTGGTCTATAAAGAGTTTAAAAATGTTTGAAAATTGTCACATAGGAAGGATTTGAGAAGAACACTTGTCTTGCCTTAAGGAAGAAGTTCAGTGTAGTTAAAACCTTGGAAGCTAAGAAGTTCATCCACTTTCAAACTTCTCCTTGCTAAAAATAGCATCCTTGTTATGCAAACTTGGGCCACAGCAGGAGAGGTAGATCCCAAACTTGCAAGCAGTGTTAGTTTTTTTTCTCTCTTTTTTTTTTTTTTAGCTTTTTTTTAGAGTTTTTTAATTGTGCTGGTGAATTCTGACATACGGGTATAACTTTACTATGATGTGCTAAATACATTCAATATCACATGTAATAAACCAGTATATAAAAGATACTGTCCTGATATTCTGTTTTTTTGGGGGGTGCTATTTGATGTTCTGGTGGATTTGGGGTATATCTATGTCTCCTTTCAGCAATTTACTTTGTTTTAACTTTCTTAATACATAGATAGGAGATTTCTGTTTCAGTTGAAAACAAAGATCCTTTCACAGGACCAAGTTATTCTGCTGTTTGTGACAATGCAGACCAGAAAACTCTTTCTTATAATATTTTTCATAAAAACATGTGTTTGCTTTTTTTTTTTTTTTTTTAAGAAGAATGCTTTACAATTCTGTAAAATCCCAAGGATGAGAGTTAAAGCAAACATACTTAAAAGCAAAGAGGAAAAATAAGCAAAGAGATCAAAGGAAGGCTGAAATGTGCATAAACACCATCTCCAGGAGTGGTGCTTTAGCTGGCATACCACGTACCGCAGAGCTTTCAATAAAAGCCTGAGATCTGGCTGTGTGGCTGCTAACAGATTAAGAAATGCAAAAACGTGTTTTCAAACGTGGATAATTTGACCTTTAGTTGAAATTCAGCAAAAGAGGAAAACTGTGAACCTGGCCCTGCAGTTCATGGGCTGGAAACAGGATAATCGTCCTGCTTGACGAATTTCCCACTGCTAGGGGTCTAGTTGCTTTTCTCCTCGTGACAGAGACAGCTCCTCAGGTGTCCCAAACCCTCTGCATGTGGCTGTACAACTGCAGGGGGTTGTTACCTCCTTGCTGGAGTTCTACACGTCACAGGAAGGAAGCCTTTAAACCTCTACCCACTGTAGGGGCAGCTTTTTGAATGGTTAACAGTATAGGTGCTGGGTTGCCAGTGTTACATGAGGGAGGGCTGGGACTCACAGGGAACTTCGCAGGAGTTTCCCAGGAAGGCTGTGTGTGCTACCGACATGTTCTTGAGTTTTATTCATTAGCTGCATTTTTGATCAACCTGGGTTTAACCAGATTAACAGTGACTTCAAATCCAGCGAGCAACAAGTGGAGAAAGAGCAGCAACAAAAAGGAAACAATGCCCTTTATTACATATTGATAACAGACAAAGCTTTGCCACTCACCTAAAAGTAAGTGAAGCTGATGTGTTGTTAGCAGTGGTGTTACAAACGGTGAAGTGCTTCAGGCCTGGGACAAAGCCTATTGCGGAAGCTGGCAATGTAGTGAAGCACAGCAGTGTGACAGCCAACTTCCCTGCTCCCACAGTACCTCCTGGCTAGTAAAGGCCAGGGTGGGTTACGTGCCCTGGATGAGAGGGTTGGAGCTCAGAACAAGTGGCTTTTATTCCCGCTTCTCTGTTTAATGTGCTTTTTATTCCTGGACCATGTCAACAAACTTCTTTCTTCACTTTCCAATCAACAGGCTTTACTGCATGGAGTGTTGCGATACTTAAAGTAGCCTGACAAAGTGGCTGAAATATGTTACCTATGTGTAAAGTGCTAATTTTTTTCAAGCATAATAAAAGTGGCTGGGGAAACTGGGTACCTGAAGCATTGGGAAATGATGACAAAGTTAATGATGACCATATGGAGAGCCAAATAGAAGCAAACCCCTCTTTATTACCATTGGGAGCGCAGATATGATGATTCTGGGAGCAGGGCTATGGGTGTTTCCAGAGATTCTCATTAGAAGTAAATGCTTTTATGGTGAAGCAAAATTTCAGGCCAAAGCAAAGAAAAGCCCCCAAAGTAAATTTCCATAGCTCTGCTGAATACGAAGAAGGTTGAAGTGTGCCCATGTGCAGAAGAAGCAGAAACCTGAGTAATATTTAGGTCAGGCTTTATGTCCACTGAAGCCAGAGGTTATTCCCAGGGATTACAGAGCTAACAGCACAGATCCTGATGTAAAATTGAACTTTAGCTTTTACTCATTTTTTTGGCACCTGTTCTAGGTACTGGCCATTTCCTAACATCATAATTATACACAATAGTATTTTGCCTTGGAATAGAATAGAATAGAAATCTGGAGATCATTTCCACTAAATATCATTTTCCACTAAATATTTAGCCTGAGAATTTTCAGTTATTAATGTGCATTTAATCCCCTTCCAATGTCATTGAACATGAAAATGTAAGTGCCTAAATAACTAATTATATCCTTGGAATCTGGTTCTTGTTTCCCCCTTGTTTTCCCATTATTTTAGGGACATCTTCCCCAAAGCAAAATTCTGTTATTTTGGCATTCCCTGCCAGCCCTATCAACCCTTTCAGATGTATCTGCAAGCGAAGGAGTGTTCTGGCCCTTGGATGTGCACTGACCAACAGCCTATCTCCAAAACATATTTCTCCTGAGAATGAGTCACTGGATAGCGAGTTCAGCGGTGTTTATTTTCCTGCCCTGCATGAAAGGGATGACGCGTACTGCAGATCTTGAAGCTTCTAATGTAATTTAAACCTGCTTGTAACAAAGAACAGGGAATAATATCAAACTTCATTTCAGTGCACTAAAGGGAGAAGGTGCCATCTGTTCTTTATATTGCTGTTAATGAATATGCAGAGAAGACGGACCCACTCGCCACCCAAGCGGTGGGGCAGCTGGTGAAGCAGGAGCAGCAGGAAGAGACATCCCCAAAGGGACTTCCTTTCAGCATGGCAACTACCAGTGCATCAGGTACAGACACACCCCCAGGAAGGGGACCCTGAGCTAGGATCTGCGAGCGCCTCAACCTCAGGAACAGCTTTAAACTGGGAAGGGGTATGGGGATCCCATTTATGTAGCCAGAGTCTCCCATCAGGAACCAAAATGCCACAAGCATGGAGAGCATCTGGAGCAGCCTCAGCTCCTCCAAGCACTATGCACAAGCACTATGCACAAGCAATTGGTGCCAGAAAAATTGCTCCTTGCATTCTTAGTCATTTGTATTTAACTCAGATTAGCTGTGAAAATGCATGGCAGAAGCTTCGTCATGGTGTGTGTTATGTCAACAGGAAACAAAGGAGGTGTACGTATGACTTGTTGCATGTGGAGGCAAGGGAGGAAAGGCTGGCAAGTCATCTCAAGCTGCAGGAATACCTTTATGGTTTTAGGAGTAAAGTCTGTGGTAAGATCGTGTTATAAGGAGGGTTTGGATCGAGGCCTTCTGGGAGAGATTAAAGGTAGGCACAGAATTAATGCATGGCAAAGAATGAAAGCTTGTCAAGAAAGAGAGGTAAATTATGGAAGGAGGAGGACAGTGTCTTGACAGAAGGAACAAAGTGAAAAATCAAGATACTGCAGGTGAAGGCTTTACGCAAGTGGTCATGCGAAGTTCAAAGTCAGACTCTAGCAAAAAATGGCCTGTAAAGAGGCATGACCTGTGACAGCCAGCATAAACTAACCCCCAGGAGGTAAGTGTGCAAAATATCATAACTGCATTGCTGTGCAGCAGAATTTGCAAGAATCAGTGAACTATGCGTAGCCTGGACAGAGAGGAAGATGCTTCTACCTCAAGTAAATCCTGCAGAGAAACAAAGCCAGTGCAGGCTGTCAGGACTGAACCAGCCATCTGAAGGAAGAGGAGCATCCATGGATCCCCACGGGTAGAGGGTAAAAGATCCAATTTCTAGCAAGTGCAGATGGAAATGCTATTTGAGTTACTGTCATGCCTCTGGTCCCACCAAAAGGATGCATCTGTGCTGAGCCAGAGCAATCAAGGAGGGGTCAGAGGGATGTCCTCCAGGAGACATGGATCTTCTGAATCCAAGAAAGAGGTCGAACAACTCGTAGAGTGGGGCTTTGCAGGGCCTCTTGGTACACAGTGCTGACCATCAGGGGTTCAGAACATGAAGCACAGTCCTTGGTTCTGGATGTTTTCTGAACCATAGAGTATAACCATTTTCCCTCTGCGTATCAAACCTTGGGCTCTGGCTTCAGGAAGAGGATCATCCCACAGGATGACTGTGCAGTGTGTTCATTCTGTAATTGTACCTCCAAATGAAATGGAAGAGGGCCAATGGTCTCTGAGCAGACCACTGTCGTTCCTCATAGACCTGTACTTTCGCAGGGTGTCTTCATGGCAGCAGCCTCTGCCTCCCAGGCAGCTGCATTGTTCTCACTGGTCTGGTGCAAGCAGTTTCCAATGATCAGAACATAAGGACAGTTTTCTCCTCAATACCAGCTTTTTTCTTTTCCAGACTGTTTACTAAAATGCTTGCTTTAAATATATGTGTCCCTCCTTAATTTATTGATCCACGGGAGAAAACTGCATTGTGTCTGAAACAGTAAGGCAATCTAAGGTGGGGGATGATCAAATAAATTATAACGAGAGTGTCAGAGGCATTCCAGATCCCGCACCCTCTTCAGATGTCAGTACACCACAAGAACCAAGCAGAAGCAGGAAGTGAGTGTTGAAAGCCCATGTGATGCTCTTGAAGGAGGAATCAGAGGGATTTCCTCCAGGGAACACAGATCATCTGAATCCAAGGAAGCACCTGCAGCAGCTCTTCCCTGTCCTGCTGGACACAGGTAGGATTTCTAATCACAACAGTGCTCCCAGCCTTTCTGGTGACTAACACCAGTGGACTCAGTGGCACATGTTGGGTATTTAATAGGCTTTTCCCAGCTACCCTTGGTCATCACTGCATGTTGGTTGACAACGAAAAGCTGATGGTCTCTGGACAGTGGAGGACCAATGCAGCAAGGAACCAGGTCATCATTGGTAAGGTAGGCCTGGGTTTGAGTATGCAAGCTGGGGGAGCACAGGTGAGAATTCAGGTGAGGGTCCCATACCTCTGTGCAGCACATGCTTCACCTTGAGGTATATCTGCATGCGAAAGGGAAGGGATTTCCACTGGTACTTTGGTACACATGGAAAACCGCAGCTTTCTTCCCAGCTCTCCTGTTGCCAAGGGCATGGTCTTCATGTGTTGTCAGGGCCACATCCCTCTTTTTCTTGAAGCTTTGCCCATAGACTGCTCTATAGCACATTACAGACCTCCAAGCTGCACTATTTGATGTTGAGCACTACAGATCTCAAAAACTAGCTCCAGAAAGAATGCATACATCCATAGCTGGGCATCCTTGTGTCCTGAGAGAGAGAAGCACACTGCTCAGAGCTTTGACTTTGTGCCCAGGGGAGTACAGGGGTTGCTCCCAGAGGGAAGACCCTCTGGCTAAGGTTCGATGGAGGCCCCTCACAAAGACCCTAGAGCTACTCTTGGGGGAGGAAAAGTGCTAACAGGAGGCTGGCAGGCTGGGGACAAGGCTTTGTTAAGGATTTCCCATGGAGGTGTTCACAGAGGCTGTGCTGGGACCCTGCTGGTACATTGCAGGTAGAGAAGAGGATCTTTCCACCCTGGCTTGCTCCAGTAGCGTGGCCCCATACATCCCAGCTCTGCATGTGCCCATGCAGGCCCAAGGGCTCCCAGGCACCAGCTGCCTCAACTTCCACAGAGGATCAGGATACCTTCCTGGTGTTCAGCCCTTCTGAGCCCTCTGGGTGGAAATGTCTGCGGTGAAGTCCCTCCATAAATCTCCATCTCTCTGCCTTTGCCTTGCATTGACAATCCAGCAGTTACTCAATATTTATAATCCACTGGGGCCTAGAAGTGTTACACAGTCTATCAAAATATGTGTATTATTTTATATCAAATCTAATGCTGAATCCACTCATATGCTGTAAGTAATGTCAGCTCTTTCACCTTCATCTTCCTGGCATTGTGTGCTGATGGTGAGGAAAAACGCTGGGGTTTAGTTTATATGGTTAAAACCTTTGTGGCATAGGGCTGATTTGCAGGATGCCTCACGGGATGCTTTTAAAAACAAGAATTAGTCCTTCTCAAGTGTTCCTGTTGTTGATCAGGATCGAAAACATATGTGGGAACAGCATGTACAGAGCCCACAGCACTGGCGGTGACTGGAACCCATCTCAATCACTCACTTCTGAAGATCCATACCTAAGGTACCATGTTTTTCCAAACACAGAGGAAGACGTGGTCTCTGCTTTCTGCTCCTCAGGCACCCCGAAGCATCACATTGTGATTAGGACGCTCAGAATCACAGGATGGGAGCTAAATGCTAAGATTGTCTATGGAATTGCTAATGAGGACCTGAAGATGACATGGTGAATGATAGCAGATCAGTAATTGCTTTTCCCTTATAGTGGCTGAGCAATTAGAAATGGAAGAAGAAAATCAGGGTGAAATCTGAGACCTGTGCTGTTTAGAGTACCTGCTTCTGTTTATTTTTAACCCTTTCTTTTATCCTGCTAATCCCTTCTGCAATGTTTTCTCTCCCTCAGCCTGTGCAGTGCTGCATTATGTTTGCAATGCCCTGTCATTCACATCATGTCTGCAAGCTGCCTTCTTCAGACATGAGCCTATTTAGACAAGTTGTCAGGCTGAATGGGAAAAATCTTAAATCAATGTATTTCAGCATGCAATCATAGATAAGCTAATTTACCTGCTGCCCGGTTCAGCCTGACAGTTTAAATTGAGGTCTTTCAGGCATAGTGCCTCTGAAAGCCTCCTGATTAACAGAGCCATTTTTATTAGTAGGGTGACAATGCGATTGTTTTATGGTAATTGTTATCATTTGGACCTGTGTATATGCAAATGAGGGAGATTAAAGTAAAGAAAATATAAAGATGATGAATATGCAGCACACAGGCAAGGTGGCAGAGGGATAGAAATGTCTGCCACATTGAAGTTCCCTGGTGTGGCCAGGGAAGAGCTGGATGCCACTCCAGGAGCAGGAGATTCCCAGTCCATGGTGGCAGCCAGCAAGAAAACCACCTGCAGGTATGAAACTGCACCTGCTCTCGGTCCCATGTTTCTGCTTTCCTGTGCCCTGCCAGCGATCAAGGTGGCTGCCTCTCTGACAAAGGGCTTTGGGGATGGAAAGCACATAAACAGGCAAAAAGGATGAAACAGCAGCACAGTCACATCAGCACAAGTGAGACTTCTAGAGATGGACCCACTAATCCTAAAGGTACAACCTTTTTGGGGTGGATTTAAATGTATTTCAGCTGTTCTTTTGCTGGCTTTCCTGCTCATTACTTCCTGTCACATTTATTTCTCTTGTTTTGGTGTTTGATTTGTTTTATAAAGTGAAGTTTGGATTGAATACATTGCCTGTCCAGGCATGGAGCTTTCTAGTCCTCATTGACAGGAAACCACACAGCAAGAGTACCCCACTGGTAAATCTAAACCCTCACCTTTGAAGCACAACCTCTATAAATAAAAGATACTCCAGTCTCTATCCCTTCAGCTCTGCTGCCCCTGAAATCAAAAGCAAAACCCCAGTGGCAAGGTCTGGGCCCTCAGTGTCATGACTTTCTCACTGAAACCACCAGGAGGTCAGGAGTGTGCAGATGCTCACTGAGCCTGGATCTGCCCACTAGGAGCTGGACTGAGACCAGCAACTCACTTTAGATAAAGCACCAAGCATGAGATCATACCCCTTTCTTTCCTTTTTACATTACATTACAGAGGCTTACAGGAAGGGAAGAAGGACAGCAAATTTTGTCTCTATTATAAACATGTCAGGCTTTTTCTGCTCTGTAATATATTTTGGTGTCCGCCTGGGAGAGCAGGTCTGGCTGCTCCCTGCAGCTACAGCTGCACAGCCCAAGCCACTGCAGCCTCTCTTTTGCACCACCTGCTGTAAATGAGGAGGCCAGTGTAGCCCCTCCATTCTTCTTAACGTGCCATGATCCTCAGCTATTTATGCGTGCCTTGCAAGCCTCAGCTACTCATTCTCACTGCATCCCTGAGCTGCCAGTAGCTGCTGTTTGCCTGCTCCATCTCTTTCAGAAGAGCTGCTGGAGCCCAGACTGACTGCCTTGCCCAAGACCCTGAAGAACGGTGATGGCAGCAAGAAATGGGGCATAGTAAGGGTCATGCCTGAAATCGTTATGCACCTGCAGATGGGACTGCATTGCTTTTGCAAGGAATCACAAGTGATATCACAAATTTGCTGGCATTTGTGCCTAAGCAGGTGGGCCATGCAGTGATGTATCAAAGATGCTATCCTCCACCAAGTATTGAACGTCTGCTCAGGAATCTGGTCCTGTCCTGGAGGTCAGGAGGGATCACAGGGAGCATGCACTGTGCTGGTCTTGGCTGGGGTAGAGTTAATTCTCTTCACAGAAGCTGCTATGAGGCCATGTTTTGGATTTGTGCTGGAAACAGCATTGATAACACAGGGATGCTTTCATTATTGTTGAGCAGTGCTTACACAGAGCCAAATCCTTTTCTGCTCCTCACACCACCCCACCAGCAAGCAGGCTGCGGGTACACAAGGAGTTGGGAGGGGGCACAGCTGGGACAGCTGACCCCAACTGACCAAGAGATACCCCATGCCATATGGCATCATGCTCAGCATATAAAGGGTGAGAAGAAAAAAGGAAGGGGGCGAGTTTAAAGTGATGACATCTGTCTTCGCAAGTAGCTGTTACACGTGATAGAGCCCTGCTTCCCTGGAGATGGCTGAACACCTGCCTGCCCATGGGAAGTAGTGAATGAATTCCTGTTTTTCTTGTGTGCGGCTTTTGCTTTACCTGTTCAAGTGGCTTTATCTCAACCCATGGGTTTTCTCACTTTTCCAACTGTTTTCCCATCCCCACTCTGGGGGAGTGAATAAGCAGCTCCATGGGACTGAGTGGCCCACCGTTAAACCATGATGCGCACACATTCCTTAGAAGTTTAATTACTTCAGGTGCCAAAGATAGGAGACAGTACTTACATAGCAGAGGTTTGTCATGAGTGGGAAAAGCTGAACAGACTGAAGACACATTTCTCTCTCCTTTTCTGTCCTGTTTCTTTCTTCTTTTCCTCTGTTTCCAAAGTATATTTACATTTTTTTTTCCTTATGAGCCTCTGTTGTTCTGTGCTATTGCCATTTCATTCACCATAACAGAGCACTTGTTTGGTTTGGCATTTTGTTCAGCTACTGTGTGCATCATAGACTCAACTATGGACCCAATCAAGGTCTCTTACCACTCCCCTCCCTCACACTCCAGCTGGCAGTACAGAGATTGAAAAACTCAAAGGGTCTCCACCAAGCAGAAAGGATGATAAAAGTGGTTTGTCATTGGGGCTTACCTCTGGTTCTCTTACATTTACCATGATATAGAACCTTTCTTGCAGTCTCCTACCCCATGTCAGCTGAAATGTGGTGACTTGCTGCAGTCCCACTGAAGCAGTGACTCCCTTGCTGCACCATGCACTGAAGGATTGCTTCACTGCCTCCTACCACCTCAGGCAGTTTGCTCCTGTGTGCTAGGCAGTACCATCTGTGGGAAAAACCTATCCCAAACCTCTCGCTGCTCACACAGTTGATCCATTTGATGTCTCTCCTCTAAATTAATCTGCCAAATCGCATCTTCATTCTGCAGTTTCACCACTTCTACTGCTTTCAGTAGTGTTTCCCTGAGAACCTGACACGATAAAGCCACAGACATATTCCAAAGTGCTCTTCTCTTTGAGGAGCATTGGCCAAGCATCTTGCATAAAGTACTTTCATTCATGAAGTGTGTATACCTGAAGACATGTTTCCAAGGTGTCCCTTCCCCACGTCAGTGGCAGGCATCAGTGATGGCAGTCCTGTTCAACTCCATCCCAGCAAGGAGCTGACAGCAGCTCACAGTCCAGAAAGACTGAGCTTTTAAAAGCTGAAAGGCACATTGCTGGAATGAAGTCCTACCATTTCAGCTGGAAAATCTGTTCAGCTGGAGCTGGGTTGCAGAAAAGGCTGGCTATTTCATTTTACGTGAGACACCAGCAAGTAATCTGATGATTTTCTATGACTAATACAATAGGTCATATTTGACTGGTTGGTGGAGAGATGAAAGGTTTCATATTCTATTGCCAAATCCCTGAGCCATCCGGTTCCTGATGACTTCTTTCAAAACAAAGGGAATAAAACTTCTCAATTGTGCAATGCATTCTGACATCCTCTCTTAGATAGAAGATGCCCATTGCTTCATATCGGCAAATGAGATCAATGCCTGCACCAATTACAACTTCCATGCACCCCTTTCAGGTATTTCTGATCATGCACTTAATGGCAAATATATCCTCCTTCTTGCTCAATCTGGTATTGCCCATCACCGAGAGCCAGAGGGTGGCAAAATAGAGGTCAGTGTCTATTGCCACAGTGAGTGTTTGTTTCCAGCAGGACAGTGGGGCAGGATGGCATGAACAGTGCAGAGCAAACCTGGCTGGAGGGAAGGTGCTGGGGTCTGTACCACCCATCTCAGCTGCGGTGACATCAGTAGGCTGTGCTGGAGTGAGCACTCACTGAGGGACATGTCCATGTCCTCCTCCCTGTCCCCTGGGGTGGCAGCTGCTAGCCAGGCTCTGCTGAGGAGCCAGGCACTTCTGAGTGACCCATGTGAGCTGGAGACTTGGGTGAGGAATGAGAGCCTTTCCTATTTCACATCCTTTTTCTCTGCTTATGCTTTAACACCAGGAGCATGCGTGGTGTCTCCTTTGCTCACAGGCTGGGCCTGACACAGCTTGGCACATTTTGGGGAGAATTCCTCAGAACTGCTGGAATGCCCACAGATGCTCACCTGCTCAAGGAGGGGTGACATATTATAGCCTGAATCCTGATCTGGGTGAAATGCAAAGTGCAGACAGAAACCCCCAAGGAAACTAGGTGTTTTAAAGGGGAAGCTGCTGCCTTTGCTTCCCAAGCCAAAGCCCTTAGAACAGTCCTGAGATGCCACCACAACCTGGATATATCAGCCATGCTGCTGCCTTTTGTATCACTGAACCTGAGCACAGCTTCTACAGCCACAGAGGCTCTCAGCAGCCCAGGCAAAAGCCTGTGGTCACTGAAGCTCATGCCACTGTCACCAAGCAGGTGAAATTATCTGAGCTGGTTTGCTTAAGTAACAGCTCAGTGTCAGTGATGTTTATTAGTTGTGGTTGCAGTGCAAACCTGCCCCAGGGACAGAATTTTATCCTTCAGCACTTCCACCACTGTGATGTGGGGTTTGCGTGTTGTCTAACAAAGGCCCTGAGCCCCCTCCACATGCTGCAGCCTCTGTTCCAGCTGGTCCTGGGCCACAGAAAGATGTGTGCAGAGGTGCCAATGTGTTTTGACTTTGGCCTGCTTGTCTTTATAATTTGAGTTCAAGTCATACACAGACCAAAGGACATAAAATGGACATGTTTATTATACCCTATTTACACTTACCTAGTTTAACCAAGCATATCATAACATTGTGAGGTGCTATCTGGGTTTACTGGGATGCTACCTGGGATTATTATGTGCACAAATTCATGGGACCTGATAAAATCCATCCACAGGTCCTGAAGGAGGTGGCAAATGAAGTTGCTAAGCCACTGGCCATCATATTTGAAAAATCATGGAAGTCAGGTGAAGTTCACAATGACTAGAAAAAGGGAATATATATATATATATATATATATTCCTGAAATATATTTTTTCCTGAAGGAGAAAATGGAAGACCCAGGGAACTACAGACCAGTCAGTCTCACCTCTGTGCCTGGCAAAATCTTGGAGCAGATTCTCCTGGAAGGCATGCTAAGACACCTGAAAAACAACAAGGTGCTTGGTGACAGCCAGCATGGCTTCACTAAGGGGAAATCCTGCCTGACCAATTTGGTGGCCTTCTATGATGGGGCTACAGAACTGATGGACAGGGGTAGAGCAGCTGATGTCATCTACCTGGACTTGTGCAAAGCGTTCAACACTGTCCCGCGTGACATCATTGTCTCTAAATTGGAGAGACATCGATTTAATGGATGGACCACTCGGTGGATAAAGAACTGGCTGGACGGCCGCACGCAAAGAGTTGTGGTCAATGGCTCAATGTCCAGCTGGAGACCAGTAACGAGTGGTGTCCGTCAGGGATCGGTGTTGGGACCGGTCTTGTTCAACATCTTTGTCGCTGACATGGACAGTGGGATTGAGTGCGCCCTCAGCAAGTTTGCCGATGACACCAAGCTGTGTGATTCGGTTGATACGCTGGAGGGAAGGAATGCCATCCAGAGGGACCTTGACACGCTTGTGAGGTGGGCTGATGCCAACCTCATGAAGTTTAACCATGACAAGTGCAAGGTCCTACACCTGGGTCAGGGCAATCCCAGGCACAGCTACAGGTTGGTCAGAGAGATTCAGAGCAGCCCTGTGGAGAAGGATGACATGTTGGTGGATCCGAAGGATCATGCTGGTCGATGAGAAAATGAACATGAGCCAGCTTCAGTGTGCACTCACAGCCCAGAAAGCCAACTGTATCCTGGGCTGCATCAAAAGGAGCGTGACCAGCAGGTGGAAGGAGGTGATCCTGCCCCTCTACTCTGCTCTCGTGAGACCTCACCTGGAGTATTGTGTGCAGTTCTGGTGTCCTCAACATAAAAAGGACATGGAACTGTTGGAACAAGTCCAGAGAAGGGCCATGAGGATGATCAGGGGACTGGAGCACCTCCCGTATGAAGACAGGCTGAGAAAGTTGGGGCTGTTCAGCCTGGAGAAGAGAAGGCTGCGTGGAGACCTCATTGCAGCCTTCCAGTATCTGAAGGGGGCCTATAGGGATGCTGGAGATGGACTCTTCATTAGGGACTGTAGTGACAGGACAAGGGGTAATGGGTTTAAACTTAAACAGGGTAAGCTCAGGTTAGATATAAAGAAGAAGTTCTTTACTGTGAGGGTGTGAGGCACTGGAAGAAGTTGCCCAAGGACATTGTGAATGCTCCATCCCTGGCAGTGTTCAAGGCCAGGTTGAACAGAGCCTTGGGCAACATGGTCTAGTGTGAGGTGTCCCTGCCCATTGCATGGGGTTGGAACTAGATGATCTTAAGGTCCTTTCCAGCCCTAACCATTCTATGATCCTATGATTACATATCCAATAAGTACAGTATATTATCAGCATATTATAGCACTAATATCTATAATTATATATGTTTATAGATGCCCCATCACAGACCAGCAAGGCTCTTGGTTACATTTGAGATACGCTCCTTGTTGCATCACATTCACAAATCATATGGTACCTCTAATTATGTACATTTATAGACGTGTGCTATATTTATTGCACACTATAGTATTTGCATCATCAGTCCAGGGTCATCCTGTTGATAGGCCAGCTGATGTTTATTTGCTTAATGTCTTTTGAGTCTTTAAACATCTGTCTATTAAGTGGTGGGTGCCGTACAATGGATTCATCCAGCAGTTAGACCTGACTTATATAAGTGATTAAGCCAGTGAAATCCTGGTTTCCCTACAAGCCACTGGCCAAGCATCCGGCTGTTTCAAAGGAGTCAGAGTCTCACCACCTATGGCGGGTGCTACACATCTGCTCTATCCGGCTTATTTAGGAAGAGCTCTCTTTGGTGGATTGAGGGTCACTGCAGATGTGATCTCATCTCTCAGGTGAAAGGCTGGACAAGAGGCAGTAGCACCACTTAAAATCTGGGCTGCCAGCTGCATTTCCTCTGTATTGCTTCCTCAAGCGTAAGGTTTCCTGGGTCTGCAAATAGCATTGGTCTGCTGTGCTCCTTTGGTCCTTTCCCTAATGTCTATTGAATCACTACTCTCTTTGTACTACATAATTTAGTTCTGGTTGAGTACAGAGTATTTTATTTATTTATGTAGTCAAATTTTTTAAATGTATCTCTAGGCATCTCAGCAGTACACTGGGTGCCAACCACATAAATTAAATATAACAGCATAAACTTAGACAAAGGACCATCCATAAATAACTCCTCCTCAACTCACACCCTTACAATAGCCTTAGCTTGGAACAGTGAAATAGATGGGCTTTACAGCCTATTGGGAAGGTTAATAAATCTGGGCACTGATGGACCAAAGGAGAAAATGAGTTTCTAAATTGAGGCACCTCCTCTCCATCCCCTTCTTGCCTTGAACTCTTCACCTATCTGGATCCTCGGTAGGAGATCAGATCCTGCTGGCCGATTTAGGGCTAGAAACACAGACTATCAGGGACATCTCACACTGCTACTGTGCTGCAAGCTAGCTGAGCACAATCTGATCACATGGATATCTTATTTTTAAATAACTTTTGTCCACAGCTTCAAAAGTGATTTAATTTAGCACTATATTCAGTTATCCATTCTAAACCATATTAGAGATAGCTGGGTAGTCAGAAGATGTCTATTCACCCTTTTCTAAATATCAGGCACTTTTTATACATGTCAGACTGAGCACCAAAATCACTGGTTGGTTTTGAAAAGGTAAGTCTGTGTGTGTGAGTATACAGGGGAAAGCATCCTCTTTAGAAGTAATTTGCTGAAAACCAGTTTTACTATTTTGTTCCTGCCCATGGCAATTTATGAAACACAAATGAGATATTGTACCAGTAGCAATGCTGAAATAAATCACTTCAAAAACAGAACTGAAATTTTATTTCATTACTAAAGTAAATATAAAAATGCTTTAGCACAGTTTCAAATTAGATTAGGGTTTGGTCAAACTTGTTATAAATCCAATGATTGTAAAGCAAATGGCTGGAGATGAACTCTCAGTAGAGCTCTGTTGCAAACATAGCTAATGTGATGCTGTGCAGTGCAGAGCAATAAACAGAGAGAAGCAAGAGGTGGATCTTGTGCCTGCAGTACAGGAATCAATGGCAGTGACACAGCATACTATGTCTGGCTCTGCTATACAGTTCCTAAAAGGGTGCTGAGAAAATAGGGAAGAGGATGGAGCAAACCTCCAAAACTGACTCACAGCCTGGACAAAATGCATTCCTAGGGAGTGGATGTTGAGTTCAAACCAGGGTCCTACAACCCACCTACAAATGAGGATGGGAGACCATCGAAGAGGTCACACCACAGGAGAGAAATGCCTGTAGAAAGTGGAGTCCTCTGCACTGGCAAAGGAAGACCGGTGAGACACACTGTGGTTGCTCTGCCTCTGACTCTCTGCTTGGGGTATCTCCTCTGCTAGTGCTATACCTGCATCCACCCAGGGATCCCCAGAATCTCATTGTACAGGTGTGCCTGTGCAGAATGATATTCTGATACCATGGGCTCTTTCTCAGAGGCAAAAGCAGGTAACACCAACCAGCTGCTGGGAACAGATGCTCACATCAGAAACATGGTGTAACCCACAGCAAGAAATTCACAACTGGCTTGGGTAGAAGCCTGGTCATCTGGAGGGACTTTGGGAGAGGCCTGACAAAATGCTATTGCCTGTAATGTTCAGCCTGAGTGCTTCTGCCCTGATGCAAAGTGATGGGATCAGTGAGCTGGGGTGCTCCCACCAGCCTACACACCCGTCTCTTCTTGCTCTCATCTTGCAGACCTGCTTCAGCAACAGGAGGAGTAACCATATCACTGCCAAAGCTAGCAGCAACTGGGATGGTTGGGTGCCCTGCAGCCTTCTTCCCTCAGGAGAAAGCTCCATGTTACCAGTTAGCAATCAGCTTCAGCTAGCTTCTGATTTCCCACAGGGTCTGGTTGCCTTCTCCTTCACCTCCACAGGGCTTTGGTGGGACTCCTGCTGGAAAAGCCCATAGGATAATGCTTGCTTCGCCCTAAAGCCTTAGAACGCAAATGTCAAACTCCCATCTGATTTCTGAGAAGGCAGGACTTGATCTCCTCCGAGAGTCACAAACCTCCATTTAGCAACACACTTTCCCTCCTCAGCAGGAACATTTTCAAGCTGGTAGCGAGGAAGGTGTCTTGTTATTATTAACCCACTTGAGGGTTGATTCAGAAACATGAAAGTTATTGGAAAGATGCTCATTGATATGTAAAACCCTGCATCATAATGACCAATAAATAAGATCCATTGCTGAAGAGGAAAAATTGAAACTACAGTTGCAAATAATTTCATAGTAGGGGAGATGCCATAATCTGTGCAACATCCCAGAACTGACAACATGTTTTCTATATGCTGTGCTATACCCTCCCCTCACAGCACCTGCGCTAATGTAAATGAGCATTATGCATGTTCATCAGCTGAACAATAAGCTCCGTGGAATGAATGATTCATTACAAAATGGTTTCTTTTGGAAGAGAAAGAAGGTTTTGTCGAGTTTTTAGAAGTACCACAGGAAAACTCCATTCATTTATGACTGCTTTTGTTTGATAGTAGTTTCTTTGTTCCTCTCTGCTCTTGCTTTTCTAGTGCCAGTTAGCAGCAACATTTGGCAATGGCAGCCAGGGAAAGAAAGGAGAGGCAGAACCATTGTCAAGAAGGAAAAAGAAATGTGTGCCTAACAAAATAGAATTTAAGCAACATGTTTAAGCAAGCTAACCAAAGACACAGACATTTGAGGTTTGTCTTCAAATGTGTTTACATTTTCTAGTTATTCAAGCCTGTAGTTTCCACTGCAGATCTGATTTCTTTCTTCAGGTTGTCCTGAACAAATTACTTCTGGTCATGAGAAGTCCATCCTGAACACCTAGTTGATGTTTTGCTTCACAGCTATGGTCTAGAGGGGGATGCTGTTTGATCGATACAAGCAGATACGTATCTGTGGAGGCTTTACTGAATGTACTGAGCGATCACCAATAGCCATTATACACTGATACCAGTCTACAAGCTGCTTTTAGCCCATCACCTGCTCTTAAATCAATGAGCTGTCCTGGGAGGTTATCCTGTGACAGCTGTCATAAGGACTGGTACCCCAGCACCTCCTGTGACTGCTCTTGCTGAGTTGTGGGACCTAACATAGTGTAGGCCTTCCCTGCAGCTACAAACAAGTGGGGTGTTTTGTAAGCGATCAGAAAGCCAGGCTTGCTGGCTGAAGTTGTTTGGGAGACAGGGGATATCTCTGAGCCCCATGCTTCATTAGCAATTTCTGTACACCAGAAACGCCAGGTATTTGGAAAGTTTGTGCACAAAGTGAATTTCAGATGAGCTTCCATCCATTTCCAACATACAGTGCACGTTCTGGATATGGTCTCTCAGTAGAACTCTAATAATGTGAGAGCTTCTTGCATTAAAATACTATCTATCTGCCTTTAGTAAGCTGTTTGTCCAGTAAGCCCTTATAGGCATTCAAACAGACAAGTTGTTTCTTCCTCGGGATTAATTTCAGCATTTAAATGCACTGCTCAAGAAAGACACAGCCAGGCCTGAGGATTTTAAAACACAGATTAACATGTTTCCATGTTTGGAGGTATTTTTATTTAACAAGAAATTCATGGGCAGGAGGGGAGAATTATCTCAAGGGGGTACAGGAGGACATATCTGCCCACTGATAAAATAAAAGGAAGGTGCTAGGCATAAAAAGAAAGACTTGTGCTCCCTCTTCAAGGTTGCCCTTAATAAGTTTGCAAAGCAGATTCACTAGTGAAATGAGCAATGGGAAGTTGTATGTACAAAGTAAGAACGAGAACAGACACACAGAGTGAATCAGGAGCATGCTAGAGTCTGAAAATTTGCTGTTCACCTTATAATTCAAGGCACAAGAGGCATAAACACAACGTGATGCAAAAAATCGATGTGGGTAAACAGTAAAGGATACTTTGGGGGAGATTGGAGAGGAAAGGTGTAATTGCTGCTGAGGAATGTTTTGAAATAACTGAGATAAGAGGCATTAGGACAATGGTATATGGGACTGGCTCACAGTGATTCAAATCAGAGGCCAACCCTAGCTCTTGCGACAGATTAAAGAATGGCTTAAGCAGGCTCCTGGCTGGGATGGCTGAGATAAACCCAGCCCTGCCTGATCTCCAGAGGACAGAGCTGAGGTACCAATTTACCCTTTCCTGGGTTTCTCTGCTTTCACAGCCCTGCCAGGACCCCTTACAATTAACTGTGACATTTCCTGTGGTGTTGCAGAGAATGCAGTGGTGGGTCTGGTCCACCACACCCATTTTTATGTCTGTCCAATCCCACTGAATTCAGTGTGGCATTGAGCACACAACCAGGCATCCCTAGTGCAGGCTGTTGGGTGCTGCACTTGCCTTACACCAAAAAGACATTTAAATAATGTCCAAAATCACAGTCTGACCTTTCCTGGCTGTGTGATATTGGGATTGGGTTAGGGATGGGGCTCATCTGAGAGGCCGTCTTCACCACCACCAGTGGCAGCTTGGGGCTGGACTCAGCAGCATCCTCAAAGGTTGAATCTGTTCTCAGCCCAAGCTGCTGGATAGGAAGAGCCACGTTTTTCCCTCTGATGGGGAGCAGGGATGAAGCTCAGCAGGTCTACAATGAGGGCTGGCAGGGGCCATGAGATGGCATGGCCAGCAGAGCTGCGAGCTAAGGCTGGGATCAGCCAGGTGCTTATGCTGCTTGTTGGGGGTGTTTGGAGCTATGGTTCCACTAGAGCCTGTGGTTCCACTAGATCCTAAAGTGGAAGTGGCTCCCAAACAGGGAGAAAGAGATACGTCTGCTCCTAGTGCAACTGTTTAAGAAAAAACAGGTATTGGTGAGCTTAAAAGATGCATGGTAAAGGAGAGAAAGGACATGAGGTGGGCTGGCAGGAAATGAAAAGCACTGACATGTAAATCCACACATTTTATAAGCCACACAGTAGTAAATACCATGAGAGTTAGAACAGGTCACCGTGGATGATTATGGAAGCACAGGAAATAATCAAGTATAAGAGGGAGACATATGTGGAGTGTAAAATGTCATTCTGGAAGATGGAGGGACATGTTACAGGGTAGAAGGGACCAAGAAGTAACCTACATACAGACACACTAGAAAACATAAGAAAGAAAAATAAAGAATGAAAGAAATATTGCACAGGAGGTTAAGGTAAACAAGAAACTCTTGAGATATGGAAGGGAAAAGCTCTCAGGAGAAGACAGCAAATTTACTTGCAAGACATAGTAAGGATAATTTATTGATGTGAATTGGCCACCTGTAAATGGAAAAAAAAAATGTAATTAACTGTTTTCCTTAATATTCCCAAAGGAAAGCAGCAGAAAAGAGGGCAGGGGATACCCTGCACTAATTTACATTGTGGGAGGACAAAAAACACTGGGAGAAAACAAGGGGAGCATGTCCTGACTGTCAGAGTGCTGAAGAAGTGATGAATCCTGGTAGGGAGCATGGTGCCAGTGAAGTGAAGGAGGCCAGGCCCCCCCGAAAGCAGGGCAATGGGAGGTGGGTGCACAGGGGTGGGATGGGTACCTCTGCTGTGGGCACCATGGGAACGGGACCATGAGAGCTCCTACACCTACCTCATCAAACTTCCCTTCCAGACCAGTCTGCTCAATGCCTTCTTGGAGCTTACAGAGGTGCCTGCTCATGGGAGGCCCAGCAAAAGTTAGGGATGTTTCCAAAGTGCAAATTTGCCTTCAGGAATGCAACATGAACCATTTTATGATAAAGCAGAGGGGATGGAGTTATACTGGAAAAGTTACAGTTGGACTGCAATCTGTGAAGCTTGCCAGTTCTTATGAGTAGGAATCTGCCTCTCAGATGTGCTTCGCTCCAGCAGCAGGGCTCAGGCACTCAGTGAAACTAGACATTAAATAACTCTCTGATTTGATACTGCAGTACAAGGCTTCAGCAGCATCTGCAGTGTTCCCAGGATGGGGTCCCATTCTAAGTGCGATCTTCATTCACATTGCCACCCCAGATGTGCATGGAGGGTTTCATTCACATTGCCACACCAGATGGGAGAGCAGCTGCAGCTCTGCCAAACAGTGGGAAAGCTTTGAGACATCCACCAAGACCAGGGGCAGGCCAGGATGGGAACAGGAAGGGTACTCCTCAAAAGGGTCCAGGCAGCTGCTGGAAGTATGCTGAGGACAAGGGAAGGCAGATGAAATGCTGGGTGGCTTCAGCTGGAATATAACCCTGTTGTACACAAGTTTCAGAATTAATGGGATCCAACATTACATAGCTTTTCTGACCAATTTAATGAGCCAGTTTATCAGGCTCACCTAACCTTCCCCTCAAACCTGTGCTATCAGCCTGTCAGTGTCTGAGCGCTTTTTTTAGCCTCCCCTTTTATGTCTGTGTAAGCTCCAAGGGCAGATACTGTATCCGGTAAAAGGACTGTTCAGGAGACTGATAAATAACCTGTGCCAAAGAGAGACAGCAGCATTCCTCATTTGGTTTTGGAGGACAACTCTCAGCTGCATCTCTGTGTTGGTGCCCCAAGTGCAAAAAGAAAACTGTCACTCATCTCTGCTCTGGATTTGGACCCTCACTCCACAGGGAGTGCTGGGAACTGGCCAAGGGCCATGTCCTAAAGTTGCCTTTCCCTTCCCTAAGGATCCCTATTGGCAGCAACACCAGCTGCATGCAGCTCTGATGGGTACTGGCAGCAGCATGTCTATTACAAAAATAGTATACTAAGTTGCTGGGGTAGAAAACAGCTGTACTGAAATAAAAGACTGCAGCACCTATTGATGTTTATTCTCTAGGTCAGCTCCTAAGGTTTTCCTCTTGTTTCATGCAGCTAAATATATGTGTCCAGCTGCTTCCGTAACCTTCGATGGTAAGAGGCAATCTGCAGCAAAAGCCCTACTCCTGTGTGCTGCTTCTACCTGCCAGGCTCCCTGCTTACAGACAAGCCCTGCTCTTACATGTGCATTTTCTCCCCAGAGGCCTATTTCCTCAGCAGTCTCCCAGGATTCATAAACTTTATACAGGCACCAGTTTTCATCTCATGCCTTAAAGATTGATGGTGTCACAGTTGCGCTTTGGAAATGCTTGGTAGAGCCTTCTGCTTCTCAGACAGGAAACTTTCAAATACATGGGAGCCTAAAGACCATCCTGGCACTTGAGGGGACCATGACCTCACATAGATAGAACTCACATTCCTCCTCACAAACAGAAGGCTCCCTCCAGGCCTTCATCACTTCACCTTGATCTTTGTGAGAAAGCTTTTCTGGATGCAGCCTAAGACATTAACACAGGGCGGCTATGCATAAGCCACCCAGTAACTGATACTTTCATTCTGAAACAAAAATACTCATTTTTTTTGTGTGGTTGAACTAGGGAAGGAGGTGAACAGCATACAGAGAAGGCAGCTATACCACTGTAGCAGTGTCCACACGGAAGTCATCTCTGTTCCTGTGCTAAGGTGCTAAAGCTTCCCTGTGCATATAATGCTAGGGTATTTGGCTGTTCAGGGTGGAGCTTGAGTTCCACAGGGCACAGGGAAGGAAAAATGTTGAGGCATCACCCTTGTCCCCACTGAAATAAATCTAATCAGCAGGACAGTGAGATGATGAGATTTCCCATGGGAGCCTTCCAATACCTGGGGTCACGTGTGCTTTGCTCACAGGTCCAGCTCACCAGGTCCAGCTAACCAGGGATCATCAAAAGGCAAATTCCAGCTTGGGTGGTACCAGATGGGAATTTTGGTCAGTGTCTGAGGCACGTCTTTCTCCCACACTGCCCTGGGACACCCTGCATGTCTATGGCTGTCCCAGTTTTCACATGGCAGCCATGCTGGGCCCCCTCTTGCTCTTGCCACAAGGATGCTGTGGAGCACCTGGCTGCCCAGAGCCAGTGCATCCTTCTTCTGCTGCTGTCCTGGTTCATGCATCCTGAGGAGCTCAGTAAAGTTGGCTTGGTAGGAACAGCATAGGTGTTCTGCTTTCTAGGCTCACCTCCTGCATGTCTGCACCACACAGTTCATCCACTTGACCCAACAGGGGAACACTGGTGTCCCCATATATCTCAGCACCTTGTGCCCTTTTAGACACCTGAGGATATCTGAAGCAGGCAGATTCAGCAGAGGACCTGCTGAAAATTCCCACCCTCCCAGAATGGCAGCTGGGAATGAAGCAGGATACCCTAGAGAATCTCAAATGGCACTGGACACCTATATTTAGGTACCCGAATTCCACCCAGTGAGTCAGCAAAGCCTTTCCCAGCCATCCACTCCCTAGTGATAGGGTGGGGCAAGAGGGATGAAGCAGGCCAGAATTTCCCTGCATTTCACTGCCAAGCATACCCTCAAGGTAGCAGTCATGGGAAATTCATGAGGAGTATAAGAGATAGGGAGACTGTTTCAACAAGTCTATTTTAAAGCATCCTTTCAACAGAGCTGAATCGTTGCCTGGAAATACTACAGGCTTGTTTGGGGATGCTGCCATTCTCAAATGGGTTCTTCAAAAGAAAGAAAAATTACAGGCCCTTTTAAATCTTTGTTTGCTTCTTGTTAGTCTATGTTGGATGTCACTTCTAAGTATAGTTCATTTTTAATTGTGCATGGAGTTATGAAGGCTGCCTGGGGGTTTTGTGGAAAAAGGATGGTAAACAATGGGTCTGTCATCTCCAGTGTTATGGTACACAGGCTATGTGAGTGAGGAGCACATGAATTCAGAATGAAAGCTGACTTTCCTTGGTGTAGGTTGTCTTCCTGGCTTCTGGATGCTTTGAGCACACTGCAGTGGGGGTTTTTGTTGTTGTTTTCTTGCTTTGTGAAGCAAGAGATAAGTGACTGAGCCCCAGGGCATCGTCAGGGAGCCAGTGGGCTGCCTTAACCACAGTTACCCAGAAGAGTGGGGCTTGCTGCAGCTTTCAGGTCTCCAGTACCTGAACACTGTGTCAGCAGTTTAACCTGTGTGCTCCCTGACTCCTGCAGCATGGGAAAAACCTCTCATGGGGGTAGCCTAATCTAGGGTGTTTGGGTTTTGCACCTGAAATTCTCTGAAGCCTGTCCTTTCCCAGCTCCACAAAGAATAAGCACAACTTTTGTTTCACCCTTGAGCAAAAGAGAGAAGGCACCAGTGACTTGTGTTTTATTAAAGCCAGGCCAATTGCTTGGGGCCTTCTTGTGACAGGAATTATCAATCTTAAATATATATAGTGGAACAGGCTGGTTTTGCCTAAGGCCTGAAGGATGAGAGAGGCCTTGCACTGCTATGTGCCTTGTGTAAACACTCATTCTTTGGTGCCTGTGTGTCTGGGGAAGGCCAAGCTTTCTGGCCTAACTGCTGCCCCTGCACCAGAGACATTTCTCCCGGCAGTGCTGAGGTGCAGTGCACATTGTGCACACACAAGAAGTGGCATATGACCTTAAATACATTGTTATGCTGATTAGAAGGAGGAGCCTGGGAGCTGCCACTGTTTGTTTTATCAGTTATCGGGGTATTTCTGTGCTCCTCTCACTCAGGCTGGCAGCCTTCAGAAGTTTGCACCTATTCTGAGCTCCCTGAGCATCCCTGGAGTCCAAGGCATCTACCGGTGTCACATGGGATTCTCTGGTACCCAGCACAGGCTTCTCTATTACCCTCCAGTGATAAAGTCTGCAGGAGGTGGGCTGTGATTCAGCGATGCTCTTTTGGCTCTGAGCCTTGGACCAAAGTTATGTGGTACCCAGAGCCTGGCAGTGGTGTGTCCTGCAAAGCCCTGATTCACTCTGCCAATTCAGCATCTCTGGGATCTGTTTGAAGGCTGTGGGCTGCCAGGTGTCCTGCCAGTTCAGGCATTTTCTGTCCTCCCACAGCCCTCAAACAGGCAGCATAAAAGCAGAAATTTATATTTTGCTCTTGGCTACTTCATCAGAAATATCCACACCTGCTGCCAGGCAAATTGCTAGTGGAGGGGGATGCTGCAGTCACAGAGGGGAAGCCCCTCACTTGTCTGTGAATGCACTGGGTCTGTGTTCTTTTGTTCAGGCTCAGAGAAAAAAATGGTTTTTAATGTTTCCTCCCATGAGAATATAGGATCTAATTCTTCCCTCCCTAAATCAAAAGCAGGATGAGAAGGCGAGAATCCAGTTTTGTCTCATCTCAGATCTCTGTCTCAGGATACAGGGATTTAAGATCATTGAGCCTCAGTAGCTTCCAGCTAAGAGAATGACATCCGGAACAAACACCAAAATTGGCTAAAAGGGATCACTTAGAGAATAAAAGCAGGTTGGGGATGACTTCTCATCCCAGATGAAATTAGTATAATTATATCAGCCCTTTCCTCTCAGGACCAAGTTGCCACGGGGCAGTTTGTTTTGCTCTTCCTAATACACACAATGTGTTTTTCAGACTCATTCTACAGTCACCACGGTACCTGACTGCTGCCTTCCCTTGTGATGCATGGGCAGCTGCGAGCGTCTGCTTCCTCTGCTGTCTCCACAGCCAGGGGAGACAAAAGCAGCCCTGGCACTTCTTCTGTCCCTCCTTTTGATGGCTGCACAGCTTTTTCCTGTGTTAAAAGACAAGATCAGAGAGGGCAGGCTGCAGTCCTTTAACCCGACCACCCCCTTCCTTGCGAGGGCAGTACCTTATTCTGCAGGACAGAGATCAGCATTGCGCGCTGATCTTCAGATGGTATTTTGCAGCAATGCTTCCTTTCTGGCTGCTAGGCTTGGTGTCCCAGCTGTCTGTTAGCACAACTGCTACTTGTCCAGAGAGCCCTGATAGAAATGGATGACAATAGCCCCGGAATTTCACAACTGCTAAACAAGTGCAGACTGTGTACAAGTGTGGGTTCAGTGGGATGCCAAGCCATTAGCTTTTGTTCATTTTGCTGTTTAGGAGGCACCTTTAATTTTGATTCTTTTTTTTTTTTCCTGTATTACAAAGTGATAAATACTTAGCATTTATTTAATTAGCTTGGCAACAATACAGACATTCCATGATTACAAACCGAAGTCAGTAAAAGCCTGATGTGAATGGTACTTTTTTGTACCATTGGAAATTAAAAATCAGTTGCACTGTGATTAAATTGATTCCGGGTGGTTTCTTTTGAGTAATTATGTTCAAAAACAGTCTGCCAGTCCAATTTGCTATCAAATCTCACTTTATCATTTGCATTTCACATGCAGGTGCATAGACAATATAAACCCAACGTCCTACAAAATTACCATCCTTTTGTAGGACTGAAATGCTGATTGTTTATTATCTGACTTAATTTCTGCTGGTTAAATCTGAGCAGTCAGATTTAGCAACATTTTCAATCAACCTTGCAAATATTTTAATGCATTTATGTAACAATTAATGTGCAAAATAGTGCGGAACAAAGTCTACTGCTTAAATCAGGGGGCCTATCCCCTGGGGAATGGGATGTCCCCATGGCAGCCTAGCACAGGACCACACATGAAAAGAATCGTGGTGCCCACGATGTCGGTACAGAGGAAGGCAGCCTGGTCTGCTGGTCCATAGCTCCCAGCAGTGCTGTGCTTTGGAGAAGGGCACCATCAGCACATGGCAGCCCCTCACAGACTCTCCTCTCTGTGGGACCACCAATAGGAAGGACTGGAACCTGGATAAGTTTGGGCCAATGACCCAGTCCCAGATTTGTGCTAGTGCACCTGAAAATAGTATTATGGCCCTTGGACTGTGCTGGCAGCTGTGAGTGAAGCCTGAGGCTGACTGCAGGGCAGGAGGCTGGCTGCATGGGGTGCCCTGCTGCTGCCCTGAGCTTTCAGGGCGCCGCTCCCTTCTCAGGCATGCTGAAACAAGATTGTCAAAGGCAGCTCATTTATTCACTGTGCGGGTGAATTCAGCCGGGCACTAGAACAGCTCTAACATAGCACTGTCTGCCTTTATTTATCAGAGATGCTGGATTAAGTCAATATTGCCCCAAAGCTTTCGGTCATCTCTTCTCCAAGCCATGAGGCACCATTCCCGTATGAAGACAGGTAGAGGCAGATCCTGTGGCAGCAGACGGGAGCTGGGATGGGCTGATGGAGCTGGGATGGGGACCCCAGCCCTGCAGGGCTCTCCAACCTGGACATTTCTGAGCTTCAGAAAGAGCACTGAGTGCAGGCTGGGACGGCTCTGGTGTTATTGTTGTACAGGCAGTGTTGTCCTGGATGTCTTGCTTCCCCTCTGCACAGCATGCCGTAGCTGGTAGCGATGCTATTGACAAAGAGGTGACTCATTTCCACCATTGAATCTCTCCCACACAATGCATCTATATCCTGTTTAATTTCACACCTATCCTGTTTGCTTAGCTAGACAGCATTACTGTTCTGTTTGCTGAATTTTAGATTGTATTATAAGGAGTGAATTTTATATTATACTATATGTTAATTGCTCATTTAATTTTAACTTGGTAATATGTTTATACTGCAAACAGATAGGAAAATTACTTATAAGAGTGTTTTAACTGGATGTGTAATTTGAAGATACAAATTTAATACGCTATACAAAGTCTTCTGGGGCAAACTTGCTGTGCCCTTACTGAGGTAAATGGGAGTTTACTTGAGCAAAGAAGCAGTTGTAACGCAGGGAGTATTTTGGGATTACTGTTTAATTACAATAATTACTACTTGTAAGTCACACACTTGGATGTTGTGCATCACCAGATATGATCCTGGCTTTGCTGCAGATGGGCAGTGTGATGTTGAGTAAGGAGCGCACATCCCAAGCTGTGAATCTCTTACTCACTGCTGCAAGGAGTTACTCATGCTGCTCATTTTGCCATAGGAGTAATGAGAAGAGGAATGCCCTTGTTTTCACTAAATGCTCAGGAGCTCCTGAGGTGGAAGGATGCTACTGGGGGGGAAGCCACATTGCTTCACTACAATGCTTACTTTTTTGGCCTGGGCTAATGTGTTGCACCCAGCAGAGGCTTGATACCAGAGCACTTGGAGTTTTGCGCAGCTCCCTGCCAATGCCCTACTCAACCACCTGTTGAACCTTCCTCCATCAGCCAGAATCCTGTTACGTGCACTCTCCTTATCCTCCCAACCCTCTGCTTCTCCTGACCACACTGAAATAGCACCTTTAAATTACTCCTATACTTAATATAATTTAATGGAGGAGCTGAGGAAAGGGACAGCAATAGGGGAAAGACCAGAGGGAGATGTTTAGGTGGTACTGCAGACCTTGTCAGCCTGTGAGGGGCCCCACAGCAGGCTGGGTAGACAGTTTCCAGATTCCCTGCTGTGTCTGCCCTATGTAGACTAAAAAGTTGCCCTCCTCTGTTTCTGTGGTGGATCTTAGTATTGCAAATACTGATCAGATGAATGACAATGAAGAGGCTGTTCAGAGCACCTGGAGGTTTGGTAGTAATAAAATTTTGCTTGCTGTGAACACTTGTATTTGAAATTTCCAATTTCAATGTGGAATTCAGTTTTGACCTCATCAGCATACCTGTCGTAGCATTACTGGCAGGTTTGCTAACCCTTTATTTAATGTTCTGACCTACTGTTTGTTTCAACTTCAGCAAAACCCTTCCTTTTCTCCAATAAAGTGTGGTAGCCAAACTAAGCAAATATCAGAAAATCCTTTTAACTGTGTCCACTTCTTTTGTTTGAACACCCAGAGCTTCCCACACCATCACGGCACTGCTCCTACACTGCAGCCTTGCAGCAAAGGCACCTCATTTCTGCTTATCCTTGTGGTTAGGGGCACCAAGAGCCACAGTGTCCCAGGTCTGGAGGACTTTGACTTCCACATTTCCACTTACCCCCAAGTAAGTAGAAAAGGAGCACTCTAACAGCTTGAAAACATGCTTGGCTCTGGACTAATAGCTTCCCTGCTTTACCACTGGGAGCTATATAGGAAAGGGTCCTGTATACTGCTTGGGAACAACTATGCCTATGTGACAGAAGGGAATCCCTCTGGGTTACCTCTTTCCTTCACCCAAAACACTACCAAGAAGCAATGTCCATAAACTAAAACACAACACGTTCCACCTCAACATGAGGAAGAACTTCTTTACATTGAGGGTGGCAGAACACTGGAACAGGCTGTCCGGGAGGGGTCGTGCAGTCTCCCTCTCTGAAGACATTTAAACACCACCTGAACATGTTCCTGTGTAACCTGCTCCGGGTGGCCCTGCTTTGGCAGAGGGGTTTGGGCTAGATGATCTCCAGAGGTCCCTTCCAACCCTAATGACTCTGTGATTCTGTGATCTGCTGGAGCTCACCTCCATGTGCAGGCTGGAAAGCAGTCTGGGAAGGAAGGACGAGTTAAAGGATGCGGGAGGGGATGTATAGCACAGCATCCAAACCAAGACAGGCCGCAGTGAAAGGGGCCATCAGGAGACACAGACATCACTGGGATGCACTGCTCTGCATGTGGCATGATGTCCAGGTGGATCCAGGACATCCTGGTGGATGTCCAGGAACTGAGCTTTCTACAGCACTTTGAGGGTGGCAAAAATCTGCCCAAAGAGTTGTACTGAAACATCCATTTCTCTACTCATAAACTAGAGGAGGGCCTGGAAATGGTGATGCGTTTGCCCGCAGGTAGGGCAGCTCCCACCAGTCCCTCTGTGAGAAACCTCACATGCTGCCTGGCAGGCAAGACCAAGACCCATCGCTCCCACAGTCACCTCACCCAGCAGCAGGGTCCTGCCTGCAAACAGATGTCGTGCCTTGCCCACATGGGTTTCAGGCAGCTGTCCCCCTTCCCTCTTCATTCCTGCTCTGCTGACCTGGTTTGTGGCTCCAGACCCTGGGGCTGCATCTGCAGGCATTCCTGCAGCACAGCATCACGCCCTCCTAAATCAAGTGCGAAGTCAGAGGCTAAGCAGAGATTAGAGATCAGGTATTTTAGTCAGTGAACATCCTAAGAACTTGATCCAAATGTCTTGGCTTAAAATAAATAACCCACTTTGAATCAGGTTTTGCTTGTGAAAGATAGACCTCCATGAGCATAGAAGAGAAGTAAGAGAGGAATTAGGCAAGCATCAGGAGCAAATCCTGCACAGTCATGCATGGCAGTAATACTGTACCCAGCAACATGGATTCACTAATACTCATGTTTCTCGGTTTAAGCAACGTGCCTTAGTTTTCCATCTGTGTAGCTTTGCAAGTATTCCCTGATAGCTTGGGTTCCTGTGGGACTGTTCCATACGGCCGGTCTAGGAGGAGAAAACTCAAGGGAGTAAATGGATTTTTTCCCAGTGGTTTCTTTGGCTTTCATATGAGGCCTGGAATGTTGCTGATGCTAAAAATATATGCAATTTTGGCTGCACACAATTAGCCATGCCCTTTAGTAACTTGATCTGATCCCTCTGCAGAACCAGCAGTAAAACCGGTGTTGGGGTGATGCCATGTGATGACAAGCCATCCTGGTTACGCCTTAATGGTTCAAGAAGACAAACTTCTGCTGCTCCTGCCAAAGAAAAACAGGTCCCTTTTAACTCCAGCAACCAAATCCCACTCTTCTTTGTGCTAGTGCATCATCCCACCCCATCTTCTGGGCTGCTCCATGATTTCAGGAATTCCCATCAGCCCTTGGGCTTTGTGTAATGACCTGGGCAGTAAAACGTCTCTGGGCTATACCAAGAGTTCTTACATGGCTAAGGAGGGGGGTGCTGATCGTACCAGGGAATCCTGTTCCCTGGCTAAGGTGGGAAGCGAGAGTGGGGGTAATCAGTCATCCCCTGACAGGCTCAAGAACTCTTCCCTTGGTCATAGCCTAGGTGGAACGATACCATTTCTACTGGAGTTTTGGAAAATCTCTAGTAACTACTGACTCAGGTAGTGGCCAGGATGGAAATTTGCTAATGACCAAAGTCATTATCTTGAGACCCTATAAAGAGTGGTCCTATGGGAGGCCCTTTGAGCTCCACTGGATGGCAGTGGATGACGACCAGCATCTCCCTCTGAATGGTACACCTCTCAGAGCTCACAAGCTGTTACATTTGCAATAGTCAGAGGACCAAGAGACAGGATCTATTCTAAAGTCCCCCACTCACTGATGCTTGGCCCTTGCCCACTAAGGAATGACAAGACATTAGATGTGAATATTTCACTGACTCAAGGGAAATTTTTAACAGGTGTACGTTTATATGTCTTTGTGTAAATGTGTGTATTTTAGTGCATAGAGATTGTTACAGCAATTGTAGTAAGTTCTATTGACTCACTGTAGAAGATCCACCTTAAAACTGCAAACTGCTGCTAACACTTGTAACCCTTTAGACGTATACCATTAACTAAGTCTGAGACTAAGACTGGATTGAGCCTCACCTAGGCTCCTTTGGGAGTTTAGAAAGCCAGGGGTTCCAGTCTGAACCTCATGACTCAGCAGTACAGTCTCCTTATCTTTTTCAATTTCAATCTCTATACAAATCATTTTAGCTTAATTCTCCCTCAGTTTTTCTCTATGCATTCCATTAGACATGAACCATTGACCAAGTCTGAGACCAAGGCTGGTTCCAGCCACACCTAGGCTTTCACCCACAAAATTCTACCTTCCACACTGTGCCCTGTACTGAGTGTGCCTGCATCACCTGCGCTTATAGCTATTAATTTTGTTTTTTCCCCCTGTTACCGTTCTGTCTCAAGAGCTCCAGCAATCTGAAATGGTCTGGAAAACATGCTGATGCTTCAGTCACTGGCGGCAGGCTATTTCCAGTGCACTGAAGCCTCTGTTTTTGCCAGGCACATGGCAAAGTCTCCCATTGTGTTATTGTGGCAAAATGGATCCAAGGAAGAGCCTTTCCCACAAGCAGCCTGCGGTGCAGGCACACAGGGCTGGAGCTGCCAGGGCCCTGCTGCAGGCAGACCCCGGATGATGAAGACCACAGGCAGCCTTTCTTGGGTTCACAATATGGAAAAGTGTCTTTTGAAGGCATGCTTGTGATGTGTTTGCAGACACCTGTTGCAATCCTGCATAAGCAAAGCCTCCTCACTCGTGCCATTTCTGCACCTTTCCCTTGGTCCTGCTGTCCTCCTGCTCTCCTGGTGCCAATACTGCTTCCTTCTCCATGCACTCTGACTGTGAGGTGAGAGCTTAGCCTCAGCGCACTCACCTTTGGCTAGTGTTTTTTAAAGTAATTCAGCTACCGAGCAACTTCTTGTTCAACCAGGTGATTGCTGAGGCAGTTATTCTTGGTAAGTAAGCCCCTTTTTAACTCCACCCAAACCCCGGGATATTTTCACAGCAAGCCACTGTGACACAGCAGGGAAGTGTCATTTGGATGCTAGGGTGATGGGGCAGGGAAAAAAGACAAGGACATTGGTTTTGCGTTTTCTTTGCTGTGATTCCCAGCAGCATACCCTTGCTGGGTTAGAGCAGGGTCTCTGTTTTTGGGACACAGTGAGACGAACAAATTAAAAGGTAAATCATCACACTGCCTTGCTCCTAACCAAATCCTGCTCTTCCACAGCATCTTTGTTGTCCTCAGGTAGTGGGAGACTTGCACTTATTTCTCATCCTAATTCTCCTGCCCTGATGTGCCACCAGTTCCTCTCCCTTCTGGCACTAGGACGGGGTGTCCCCAGGGCTTGCTGCCCCTGGGCACCATGCCTGGGCTGTTATGCCATGGTACTTTAGAGCAGCTTTAACCCTGTCAGCTCCACTAATCCCTCCAGGGTGGGAAAACAACATTTAATGGGAGTCTCACAGAAGTGTGCAAAAACCACAGTGGCAGGAGCAGCAGCAGGGTAGTAGGGACATGGCAGAGGTGCCCCAGCCCCCTAACACATGGGTGTTACCACTGGTGATAGGTTTCAGGGGGCTCCTGAGGACAACCTTAGCTGAAGGCCACAGAGGTCTGAACCCAAGGTCCCCAGGGCTGCAGCCACAGCTTGGCCCCTGCACAGTGTCCACACATCATCACAACCACTGTGTACAAAGAGTCTCGAGCTGCTGTTTCCACCTAGAGGGTTTTTTTCTTCTTCACTGATTTATGGAAGAGAGTAGGGTCTCCTGGCATCCCCCAGGATTTCTAGGAAAGGTATTTAAAAGGAAAACCCTTGGATCTGTAGGTTTCCATCAAAATAACAGCACCTATGATGACAAGCAAAGTATAAACGCTTAGGCAGACAAAGATAAGCACTGGTGGTGTGACTGCCGATTTAAATCAGATCCCAACAAACGCCCATCTGGGCAGAGGAGACCCAAAGCCTTTCTTGCTTGTGAGCCTAAGCAGAAGACCTTTATTTGAAGCTTTTTCCTGCTTTCATATGTCACAGCAGCAGTGTGCTCCAGCAGTGGAGGGCAGCTTTTCTCTAATTTTAGATCTTTCTCTTGAAAGATGGCAGCTGACAACGCAGACAGGCCTCTGAAAAGCATGGATTTGAAGGCATGCCTTTCTACTAAAGACGGACAAGCTGTGCAGCACGGCGATTCTTGCAAGATCAAACCGAGTGGATTTCAGATTCAAATCCCAGCCTGCTTTGAGGTCAGACTCCAGGCTGTGTGTCCTGAGCCGCTCGCCAGTGGAAAGGCAGGAGATGTTTTATTAGCGAAACACCACAAACAGTGAGTGCTGAGGAGGGGGAGCAGGAGCAGGTTGTAGCGTGTGTAAATGATTTACACACAGCTAACCCGCCGAGGGAGTCAAACAGATGCTTTACAGTCTCCGAGGGCCCCTGGCTGTATATATCAGTTTCTAAACAAAGCTTGTCGTACCTTAGTGAGTCATTTCAGGCAATGACTTGTCCCGCAAGGTTCAAGGCAAAGCTTCTCTGTTCCCCTCCTGAGTAGCCCGTTCCACCTGAGAAAAGGCAGAGCCAACCCACCACATGGGTGGGGGTAGGAAGCAGCCCCATGAAGTCATTTACACTCCCATTTTTGGGTCCATGATGTGTCTGTTGGACTTTCAATAGCAAGCTTAGGAGATACCTCAACAAGCTGCTTACAGCATTTGCTTCAGTTGTTCAGACACTTCAGTGAAAACCTTGACACAAAACTAGAGCATTATGACCGGGTAGCCTCATGGCATGTGGTATTTTGCTATTTAGGGCAAAGTTTACACACATACAAAGTGGGCAAGCAGAAACTAGTAGCTGAGTTACTGTTATCACAGATGTGTCACCCATCGTGTCCTCCCTTGGGGCAAAGTGACACATTCTCTCCAGGGCCCTTTTTTGGTCATTAGAAGGCAATGTAAAGCATCCATCTATGTACCTGTGTAATCTCACTCTGGACATTGCTGCGATGCCCGGATAACAGATATGAAAATTAGGGGTTGTCTAGTAAGGCACGGGTTTCCTTCTGAATGACACCCGATAGGGAGTGGTCAATCTGTATGGCACAGAGACCTGCCCTGACAGACAGGCAGCCGTCTGGACGCCGAGCTTCCAACTCCCACGTACATTTGCATTCACTTCTACGTAATTTTTAGCAGGAATTTTGCATTGGACTTTGTTCAGGCACACATTCAGCGTAGATCAATGTGTTGCAGACTTTAAAGGGATGCTGTTAGGCTAAAAATAATCTTGGCCAGTTTCCCTTTTGCTAATCAGTTGCTGATGACCACATGAGCTGAATGGGAAATGACTGTCTCTGGTTTGCACTCCTCTTGCACAGGAGATGGAGACGGCAGAGCCCAACACAGAGCTCCCTTAGGAAGGCCTGATTCAGGGGAGCATCCCGCAGCATGGTTCAGAACCGTGGACCTTAAGCATATTCTTTCTGGAATATTGAGCAATTCCTTCTCTAACTTAATGAACTTTAAGCATCTATTTCAGCTTTCAGCTGCATGTTATCAGCCTTTTTTCCCCACTTTTGGTTGTAAAACATAAAGGAAAAAAAACAAAGAGAAAAATCTCCTCTGTCGCCAGGACCCCAGTGACTTTTCCTTTGCAGTCTGATGCGCAAGGCACTACTGCAGATTTGCAAATGCTGCTGGAGACTGTTCATTTACATCAGAACATGCTGTTTGCAACTGATTTTTTTAAGCCCCCTCTCCTTCTCTATTAATCCTATGCTGTGAAATAAAATTGTGCAAAAATGATACATACAATGATTTTGACAGCAAACTAAATAAATGGCACTGTAGGAGATGCCATCGCTGATTTAGCCCATTTTGTTTAGCCAAGGAGAGAGGAAACATTTGCTCTAAGAAAAATCGTTCTCCAAAGAACAATGGATGGGGAAGAGGAGGCTAGTAGGCAATCACTGACTGAGGGCACTTACGTGCAGGTAGTTGCTTTACCTTTGCAGGGTAGGGAGCTATGCGTGTTACTCTGCCATCCAAAGAGGAAGAGTCTTATCCTATGAAGGGGAACTTTTCCAGTGGCTCACTCTCTCCTGCCAGATAAAAGCAAGTATCTGTCTTCATCTTCTTCCTCTCCTTAGACCCTGAGTGCCTTGCAATGCCAGCCTGTCTTCAAAATAACTTGGGGAGCATGCCTGCAAACACAACTTGGCAAAAGAGAGACAAGGAAGAGTGCAGCACAACCAGACACAGCAGTGCTGTGTCTACCTTTACCCCATGGTTCCCTGTGGGGGAGCTGTATCCTTCTCAGTGCCCCTGGGATGGCTCTGAACCTGCTGCCAGAGATGTTGCTTGTGATGTTTGTGTCTCCTTCAGTGCCAGTGCCACCAGCTGGGGATTGGCACTGCTCTGCAATCTCCGCAGCACCAAGCACGCTACCAGCTCTCACAAATCATCCTCATAATAATTAGCAGCAATTAGGGACTTAATGGAGAGTATTTGGGGATTCCTAAGTGTGCCACATGAGTGTGGGACACTTTTAGGATGGTGGAAGTTGAGAAAGCTCATAAGAATGCTGGTGACACCTGATTGTCCCTGTTTCTGCACCTGCCTGGATGAGTTTGTTTGCATGCCAGGGGAATGCCACCTGGCTGCATGTAGTGGCATTCCTGGCCAACCCCAGAGCAGCTATGGAGGACCTCCAGCTGTGGCCCCAGTCTCACCCCCCAGCCCTTCTCCTGCCCATGAAACCCATGCATGAGCCCAAGCATGGGCACAGGGGCAAACTCCATAAGGTGGAGGTGAGCTCAGCTGCTTATCTTGGACATGTGGGAAAATGCAGAAGGAACCAGTTTAAAACTGCATTAATTTCCTTTGCCCTAGTTGATCCTCAGCTCTAGCAAGGCTTCGTCTCCTGGGTGGCACTAGGAAGTGACACAGAGCTTGCTTGCTGAGGGCACATGGTACAAAGTCCTCCTCCAAAAAAACCTTGCCTAATTAAATTTCTCATTCTGAAAAAAAATAAGGGTTCTCAGAAGAGACAATGGAGCCTCCCTGAGGTTGTTACTGTTGGGCAGATTTTTGCAAGTCATTAGGAACCTCGGGAAAATGCAGATCAAATGGCTGAAAATGCAGCTTTCCAGTGTCCCAGTAAACCGAGCATAGTAAGCTGCTGTGGCATAAGCATCTTCATAATGATATTTCTGAGTTAACAGGAGGGGCCTGGGGTGTTCTGATTGCCTTAGTTTCTAAATAAACGTAAAGTGATTTGTACACATCCTGGATGCAAATGACCCCTTGCAGAAAGGATGCCTGACTTTCCTTATGGCTTTTTGCCTCTGAAACAAGGAAAAGTACCTCATTAACGCTGGGCTGTGAGTGTGGCACTGATGTTGAAAGGGGTTAAAAATCTAAAAATGAGCACTTATGGTGGTCTGTCCTGGAACCCTAGGAATGGGAATGGAAAGTCATCAGGAGAAAAATACTGTAAGTGCTTATTTCATGGTCAACTATTGTTTTAGCAGGACCCGCGCCAGGATGTAGGGTTGAACAGTAACTTAGAGGTAACTGATAGGATAAAGGTATAACCTCTAGTTACCTTGGATGATTATAGTACTAAAAGCCACACCTGTAGGAGGGGATTTTATATGTAAATATAGGACCACCCTGGTGTAATGACTTGGGTAAGAATCAAGACATGCGTGTTTGAGATTTCATTATGTAAAGCGCTGGTAACCAATCACCTATTTTTATATGCTTACTCCCTTGTTAGCCTTTTGTATAAAAGGCTTTACCTGTTTCCTAGAAGGCATGCCAGCTGTGTTAGATGCCTGGCACCCTTTTCTGCAGAATCGTAATGAAAGCAAATATCTCAACTCAGTGTTGACTGGCTTTTGCACACTGGGTAAAAGAACCCTGCTTGTGGGACAACAGTATTAACATGTGCCCAAGACTATAATTAACACAGACACTTACCACTTCCCATTTTAAACAGCACCTTTATATGCTTGAACCTCTCCCAGCGGTTGGGTTACTCACCCACTAATGCAGATTGTTAAGCACTCTTTGGTGTAGCTGAAATTTTTCATGATTTTTGTGCTATTTCACTGGCAAATGACAAGTGACATGGAGACACGTCAATAGAAATAGGGAACTGCACAATTACAACAGCTAGAGAGAAAGATGGCTCTTAGGTCAGTATGTAAATTGCTAGGTTTAGAAATGACACATTTTTCCCTTTCATGTGGGATCTTGTCTTATCTTTCTGTAACTACAGGCATTCTGCTGTATAATATGGTCTTTTACTGTACGTCAAGTTATTTAGGAACATGTTAGCAGCAGTTTCAATTGCACAAATTGATCCAGGCACTGGAAATTTAAAATAGAATTTTTACCTTTATTGCCTGGTTTAGTTTGTGCCTGTTCTCTGCAGGTATACAGGGAACATTAGTCTTGACTATGTCATTTCAGTCCAAATTCCAGATCACTGCTTGCTCGGGGTAATTTTAATTGAGCTGGTTGAAGGTGAAGCTCCCTGCAATGAATAATAATACCTGCTCTTTTAGAAGAATGACAGAGATAAAAATAGAATTAATTCAGAGATCTGGTCCTGTGGTCTAGCCACTGGGCACACATCCTCCCAATTAGATAGGACAGAATGGGAACTCCTTTGAAACTACCAGGCAGCCGATTCAAAATAAATGCAAAGGAATGCCTTCCCATACCATACGTCATCGAACTGGGGAACTCGCTGCCACCAGATAGTGTGGAGGCCCCCAGTGTGAACAAGTTTCAGCAGGACTTGGCCAGAGCTGGGAAGACAGGCTAACGGGTGCTGCAGGGCACATGCTGGAGCTTCAAGCTCCAGCCCAGACAGTCCTTCCAGATTCACATCCACCAGAAGCTGAGAAGGTGGCAGTGAGATAGATCATTTTCTGCTTGCCATGCTTCTCTTACTCCTTCCATCCCCATTCATCCCTGCCTGATTTTGGGAACTAGCTACCAGTCTGGTCCAGAAACTTTGGTCTTACCCTGTACACTGCACTTAGTGTTGCAGTATGGTGCTCATCAAGCCGTATGGTCCTCAGGAACACCAGATTATATAAACAGTCAATCTAGAGATGCTGTTTGCACCGCTGCTCCAGAAACAGCACAGTTCCACACATCTCTCCTTTTCTTAGTACCAAGCTTTGCAGGCAGAAAAACATATTTTACTGGAAGGGCTACAGGCAAGCCAGCAAATTCAACCCAGAGCTGGCTTTGCAGTGCCTTAGTGACCCTCCAGAGGAATTCAAGGCAGACTGCAGTTTTGTGTGTGCATGTGCTTGTTATCCTATCTTAGAAATCCTTTGGGAGGCCGTGATCTGTCTTCAACTGACATGAACACAGCCTGACTGCAAATCTTTGTTTGAGGAAGTGATTGCGTGACTTTTTAGGTCCCATGTAGCATGTAGATGCAAAGTGCCTGCCCAATTATGTCTTGCATTCTACACATTGCTCCTCAGTGCATAACGCTTTCATTACCATCACCCCCAAAGATGCCATGTCAGAGCTCAGCCCTCCATCTTTGGAGGGCTCATTGAAGTCAATGCTCTCAGACCTGTCCTCCTTTCCCTAACCTACCTACCCCAGGGGTCAGGAAACACCTATTTTCCAGGTCTTCCAGAGAAAGCTGGAGGTGTGGGTTTCCCTCAAGTCCTCCTTTCAGGGCACTATTTTTCCCCCATGCAATCACTCCCCCTGTTCATTTTAAGGCAGTGAGCATGCTGCCAGGACTGGAAATGACCCTGTGGTTCACCAAGGTGCAAACCACAGGTGAACACTTGCGAAGGTGAAGATGATAAGACTATTACCAAAATACTAGTATCATGATACAGGAGGCTGACAGGGTCCCAAGCAGTGGCTGTCTGCACAACAATATAACATTCAAACATTTTTCCCCATTCATGCAATTCCATAAATGATCATAGGTGTCAGTTCTACATAAATACTATGGACAGACTCTGCTAAGAGACCGAGGGGTCCTTGTTCTGTGTAGATGCCTATATCCCAAGGGTGTCTGTGGGAGTGTGCTAGTTTTGCCTGTTTGCAGTGGCAGCCAGGTGGCTGATTCACACTCTGGCTGTGTGAAGGAGGCATGAATTGCAGGCTACATGTAGTGGTTCTCCACAGACTGCAGTGGTGGGTAATATTCACCCTCCCAGGCCTCTCTGCAGAAGTTATGGTCCAATTTAGACAGGAGGACAGAGGGAAGAGCAGATCTGTAAAGAGGGCTGTCATACTTCTGCGCCAGGAGTTTTTCCACGCTAGCTTTAGAGTCAAAGTGGAAAACAGTGGTCCAGGAGACAGATTAGAAGCACATACAGACCTGGGTAAAGAGAAAGAGCCCAGAGGAAGATAAAATTTGTGAGCTTTCATCATCTTTTTATCCATCTTGGTAGCAGGGCTTTCGGACAAGATTTTTTGGGAGATTTCAATGAAGCATCTTGATGCTGACTGACACAGTGCTCATCCCCATCCTGTCAGATGCTTCTGTGCCTGCAGAAGGTGGATAAAAATTTCCTAATGCCCAAATGGAGTCTGGATCACATCCTGCAGTGTGAGCTGATCAACTGCCCCATGGCTCAGCAGTGTTGTTGACCTGGGCTGGTGAAAATTCTCACCTTGCAAATGGGAAGAGCTTCCAACTTACAATAAGGTGATTTGTTTAACTTAGAGTTTTCCTAATATAAAGGTGTCTCCCTTGTGACATAACTGTACCCATTCGTCTGTCTTCAGGCTTGTTAATAATTGAGAAATACTTAGTGGCACTTCTTGTGGAAGTATGAATGACTGATGTCAGCAGAACCATGTCCTACAATGGACTGGACTTTATCTACAGATGTTTTCCTTACAGAGGAATAATTGTCTGATTAATGTTAACCTAAGTGTGTGTTGTAAATATGATGGACTTGCCTCTCCCCTTCTCTTGTAGGAACTGTGATATTTGGAGAATCCATAATGCAGGAAGTTAGACTGCAAGTGAGCCCAATACATGACAGCCTGGTGTATGTACTCACAGTCTCTTTTTTTTGTAGCAAGGACTTCTTTCTAAGCCGAGCTTCATTTTCCTAAGTTACAGGCACTTTATGGTTCAGCTGTAAATGCAAAGTTCATAATGGAGCTCTGAGACAAAATTCAGGAATACTCTGGTTCAAAAGCCACCAAGATGCAATGGAGAGACTCACCGAGCTTTGGATAATGCCCAGCCAGCTGGCCAATGGGAAAGGCACTGCAATTCAATTTACTCTAGGTCTGTTGCCTATGGGGAAACTGGATGCCAATGGCACAGGTTCACATGGGACTCCAGTACTATCTGATATCTACAAGCATGGTATCTGTAATGGCAGTGGTATATACCACGGCAGTGCGGCTCTGCCTAAGCATTACAGAAGTGGACCGAGGATGGTCCATTTCTGAACCTTCTTCTGGACCTGAACCTGCAGCATGACCTGAACCCCCCAAAGAGCATCTGTATCTCCCTGACCAGTGCTCATGTCCATCACTGGAGATGAAGCACTGAAAAAGAGACTTCAGAGGGGCCACAGGGATTCTTGCAGTTGGAGAGAAAAATCCTTCTCCATGGCTCTGCTCCCTTGGCTGCAGCACAATTACCCCAGCAGTGGGGTGTGCTTGGACGAACATACAGCTGAATGCTAAATTCATTTATTTCTCTGGTAGGGCTATGCCTGTATATTTGCCAAGCACAACTGTGTGTCTCTCTCACCTCACATGGACATTCACTTGTTTCCTTCTCCTATTGCCAAGAAACCATCAAGTGTTTTGCCACAGCTGGCTGAGAGCTGCCAGCTGCTCTCCCATCAGGGTAGATGGAAGACAGAGGATAAAGAGACTCTTCTAATAAAGGGTGGGAGCAGTGGATCACATTCTCTTGGGCAGAGTGGGAGTTTAGCCCTAATCTCCCACATCCTGCATGGATGTCCCATTCACCTCCTACTCTACTCATCAGCCTGTGAAAGAAAAGAAAGTTCATAAAAATGCAAGCTGTAGGTTTCTGTTTGAGTAAGGGGATCATAGGTTAATAATTTTTACAGTATTAGCACCTTTCATTCCCAAATGTTTCACTTTCTAAAAAGGGAGGGGAGGTGATTTTTTGTTTTACCCTGTAAACTACACTCAATGAAACAGGGTCTTTTTAAGAGCAAATTTATCACAATGGCTTAGGAAAAAAAGTAAAGAAATAGAGAAATGCCTACAAAGGGAATTTAAACAAGTAAAATGTGTAACTTGTGCTGGAGTCTGAACATGATGAAGGCCTGGTCACATTCTGGTACTCAGAGGCAACTTGCTGAACTGTTGCTGGGACAATTTACACCACGATTTGTTTTATTACTGTCATAAAGTTCCCTACCTGAACAAGTGATTGATCAGGATTTAGGAGTGGGTCAAATTCATTGATCTATGATGAAGTTATTCAAACTTTCTGGGCTGCCAGCTCTGTTTGTTCAGTCAGCATATCTGCAGAAGGAGGCTGTTTGCAGAATGGGTGGCTTTTTCAAACCTTCTTCCTCATTAACCTATTTTTCATCTGGAGGAGGCTGTAAAAATGCCGTGTGAGTTCAGCCACCAGCCACACCACACCCCATGAGTGGCAAATTAGCCACAACTGCTCCAAACAGGAGCCCTAGTAGTGTGCAAGGTCTGCCTACACTTAACTCTGTTCAAAGGAACCAATACCAGAACACAAAAAAAACAGAAACCTCCCAACCTTGTGGCCAGAGATTGAGGCTGAATCCAGCTAACAACTTGTCCACCCTGTTTCTGCTCAGGGACTTGCCTGTCTTGGGTGTCAGACACAGTGCTTTACATCCAGCAGCATGGGGCTTTCACTGCCACAGAGTCACCCCAACTCAGGGGTGGGTAAAACACCCTCTGTAGGTGCCGATTTGGCCTCATTCTTCTCCTGAACTTCATCCAAGAACAGCATGAGGCAGTACAGCTGGAGGTGTTGTTTGGAAAACATCATTCATGATATGTAAATACTTGTGGGTGATTGCATAGTTAACATGGTCTCATGAAGGAACTACTTGATATGTCAGTGTTAATACCGGCATCCCTTCGTTCCCCCAGTGTTTGTATGCACAGTGCATATTTTGCTTATAGAATACAAAGCAGGGTTGTAATAGAGATGTCTTCAAGCTACATTTATTTGATGTATTTGTTTTTACATTATTTTTATGCTGCTAGTGAATGGGCTGTTTGGGAATCAAAATGACAAAGCTGAAGTATGAACAGGATCGCTCATCTCCATCCCCCATCATCCATGATAAAGAAATCAGAATGGTATTGATTGTGGCAGAGAGGGGAGTAGAGTATAGTACACTAAGTATGCAAGACCATGGTAGGCATTTTACACCTTGAAAATGGTGGTATTTTTCCTTAACTTTCTGCTCAACTTAGAACCATGCTGTGTGTTGTGGGACAGCATCATATCTTTTGGGAAGACACAGAGGGAAATGCATTTCAGTAAGCATAATTAACAAGCAGCTTCATCAAACAGCAGTGATTATGCATCACTCAACCTTGAAAAAAGGCAAGGAAAAATGTATTTCTTTAACCAGCACCCTGCGGGTGTTCAGACCTCTGAAAAGAGGGATCCTGGCAGAGCTAGTGCCAGGCTGCCAGCTCCTGAATTGTCAGTGTCTCATTGTGTCCCAGGGGCATTTCTCCCCTGTCCCAGTGACTCTGGGATTCTTGCTGGCTGTGGCTTCAGCAACAGAGCCCTGGGAGCTGGCTGCAGCATCTCCTCTCTGCTCCCATGAGCGGCTGCCCCTAAGGCTGGGCTCTCCTGCATGCGGTTTAGCACTACAGGGCTGCTGTGAGGCACAGGCTAGGGTTTATCTCTGGTTTGGAGATGCCCACACCAGGATGAGTGCTGACGCTTGGTTAGCTTCAACTGACCCAAAAAATGCTTCATTTCAGCCATGATAAATGTGCATTCTGCCACTTGCATGCTTTTGGCCAAACTGCTGCCAGGCAGCGGCTTGTTGTCCTCCCCTAAGAGGCTGTGGCCAGGGCAGCCCTGTGTCTCTGAGACTCAGGTACCCAAAACACCTCTCACTCTCTCTGTCACTGCTGCTGCTTCCTACAGGTTCTCATCTTTTTGTCTTTTGTTCTCCTGGATGAGGTCAGCCAGACTCTGCCTCCCCCCCCACCAGGGAGAAGCTGCTGAAGACCCATTACCTGCGTTGTGCAGAGCACTGGGGATTTGCATTTATCACTGCCCCATGTCTTAAACCCTCCTGAAAGCGCTCTTTTTCTCTCTCACCCATTGAGCAAGGGACATAATAACTTGCAAGCCCTTACTGATGCCCAGGATACAAACACTGCTGTCTCCAAACAACTTGTGACACTGCATTCACCACCCTGGCCTCAGCCCTGTGGGAGCTCTGTTCAGACCAATCCAGCCAGGTACACATGGATTATGTATCTCTGCTTTGAAGCAGAACATTTTACTACTTTTCCAATGGTTACAAAATACTCGCTTAAGTCTGCATATGCTTTATCCTTCTTTCTTGCTGGGAAGTGGGAAAACAAGGCCTGAGAGTTTAAAAGCAAAGATATTTGTGTGTGTGCATAGGTTTGAGGTCAATGTGTGAAAAACATACCTCTAACTCCTAAAATAAGCTGGGGAGGTCTTGCCAGTCTGTGACACACCACTGCCTGAAGAACAAGCATATTTGCACAGGTAAGGATGCATGCTAATCGATTTGTACACATACAAAAGAGCATGCTTATGTGTGGACAGACCAGTTGTCACCAAACAGAAAATAAATAGAAAGCTGTGATATAAATGGACAATGGCACTTAAAATTTAGCTGTTTGTTTTTGCGGTGCACTTCCAAGAGGCTATTCGGAAGCTTGTAATCTGCATGAGCTCATGTAAAAGCAAGGTGAGATGTGCAAGGAGAGTAACACCTTTTATCAGACCAGCTGATAGCAGCCTGTAAAAGAGGTATCAGGCCACACAAGGTGGAGGTTTCTGTTCAGATCTGACAAAAAGTCTGCATACCCATTGAACTTTTCTGGTTTTCATGACTTTCAATTCTTACAGTTGCTGTGGGATGCAGCTGTCAGGATCAGGAATACCCCACGTCCCTGGGGATGCTGCCTGCATGCCGTATCCCCTGCTGCCCTCCTGTGACACTCACTCCTGCAGCCAGCAGCTCCCTGCCAAGTGTCTCTCTGGTGCCTAGTCTGAAACCAGGGCTGTCTGGAACAACTTTTCCATGGAAAATGTGGAACTCTGTGGTTAGACACACTCTGCAGGCATATAGCCAGGACATCGATGGTCTCCAGCAGAGTCCTTGATCCCCAGTTTCTTCCCAGTGTTCAGACCTACACTCTGGAGCTATCAAATTTCCTCAGTTTGACCACTTTACCAGGCTGGAAATGGTCCAGAAGGGTTGGAAGCCCTCAGGTTCTCACCAGGTTGGTAACACTTCCCTTTCTTGGACCTGGGCCAGTCAGATACAGAAGATGGATTTCAGGAATCCTTAATTGGAGGATGCTTATCTTGGAGCAGGTGCTTAATTTGAGGATGTTCAGCTCTTCGGGGTTTCCCACTTACCAACCGGCGCAGCCCCAGTGACCTCCACAATCTCAAAATAGGACTTCTGGAGGGGGAACTGTAATTTCTGGTTTGTACCACACTTTTTTTCCACACTGGAATGAGATTTTTTGAGGTTATTGCTGAATTTTAGGAATGTCCTGTAAACTCATCATTCCTCAACCAGTTCTTTGCAGAACCCTTCCATAGGAGCAGCTTTGCAGACTCCTCTAAGCACAGTTCCAAACAGGGGGGTTGTTTTTGCAGGAGCGGAGAAGAGAGGTGCAGAGAGGCCGTTCAATTGTCTCCTATCTCTATATTTGTACCAAGAGAAGCTAAAAAAAGAAATGCTTCCATACCTGTGGTTGCACTAAAAATAACCATCTAGCTGGTTCTATATATACATTCCTAAGAGCATGACATGCAATACTTGCAAAGAGATTGAGACTGGAGAATAAATTACAATGCCAGAGGGCCAGAGCTGTCACTCACTTCATGCATGGTAAGCCACTGATTGATTTGGACCTGCAGAACGGCTGACTTCTCTCTTTGTCTTCCTCTGACACAACAAACTTACAGTATTTTCTGGTTTACAAAAAAAAAGTCCACTCTAAAAATAATAATAGCTTATATCATCTGAAATCACAGGGAGTACTAAGCATGTGGTATAGAGGAGACTTTGGTTCATCTAGGGTTAAAACCTCCACCCAGCAGCACCAGCGTTATCAGTCACTAATAGTAACCTTGCATAGCCGCATGCATTAAGGTGGTATTGGATGATAAGGCTGAAGAGCAAAGCAATCTGTTGGGCTACAGCTGAAAATAGAGTCACTGCGGCAGAGGGAAAAACTTCATCCCCTCCCTGGCTCTTTCTTCAGAAATGAGAATGCAGGGAGTCATGCTGAGGGAAGGAAAATCTGATTTCCCACCGCTAAGAGACAGGGTAGCACTTGTGAGAAGGATTTCAAGGTCACGGTAGTGATGCTATCAGTGGTGACAGGGGACAGGTGAAGGCTTTAAGGAGGCAGCAGTGTGCTGCTGAGAGAGATCATCCAATAGCTGTGGCAAGTCTGCTGAGGGGGGCACCTTCAGCCTTTTTTTCCTACATGTATGCCAGCAAACCTGGCCATCAAGGTGACAACCAAAAGAGGTGAGAGGTTAAAGAGCCGTGGCTAATGTGCCTGTAGAAAACTGGGGTGTTTGTGGTCCTGCTGTGCAAAAAGACCCCTCTGCTCTTTTCTTTAATTCCTCCCCCTTTGTCCCTGGGTACCCCACAATCTGTATTTGCATACTGACATAGAGGAATGACACAAGCTAGTGTAATCTAGATAACATACGGATCTGTAGAATGGGCCATCATCACACCCCAGGTGGTTGCACCCAGGGATGGGCACAGTCTCCACCTGCATGGCACAGGGGCTGAGCAGTGGCGCTGCAGCCATCCATCACCACATTCACCCAGTGGTCCTCATGCATCCTCTTCCCCCTGTACTGCACACTGTCCCAGCAAACCTCCTCCTGCTGCGGGCAGGTCCTAAGGCATCAGCAGGGCAGAGTCAGTCTGGGAACAAATTTGTTCTTCCTTTAACCATATGGATTCAAAAGAGAATAAAATTAGATGAAATGTCAGGGAATTGGGAGGCTCAGTGAAGGCCAAATGAACACTGATGATATCTTGAAGACCATGCAGTCTCAAAACTGCAGCTCTATCAGTAAAAGGCAGTAATTTGAAGGCAGGACCCCATATTTCCATTGATACCTTATTCCCCCAACTGCACTCCAACAACAGGTCTAATCTTGGGCAAAGCACTTATTGGCTTGGCACCTCCGTTTACTCTTCTTCACGTGACAGAGAAATCCTAAACCACTTCACAGGCTCGCATAAGAGTTTCATAACTAATATTTATATGGTTCTTTTCCAAGTACCATATACCTGGATGGGAGGAACTACAAAAGGGACATCCACATCAAAGGTGCAAATATACACAGTGAGTACAATAACTGGCTTTTGCAATGAGGCTACTGAACTGAGGGCAGCAGCATGAGAAAAGGTTGCACAACCCATCCAGGATACGTTCCAAGGTGATACCCAGACCTTACTTGACTAAGGCCTTTCTAGAGGGCAATGCAAATTTCACCTTGTTAAGAGCTGGTACAAAGCATTCAGGAGCTCATGAGTTTAATCTGGACCCCCTTCCCTACATGATCTGATTTGAGAGGCGAATGAAAAAGCACCACTTAGCATGCACCAAGTACTCTGACCCACTGCTTGTTTTTTCACCAGTCCTTTTTGTCCTCGTACACTCTTGCTCTCCAAATTCCAGAGCTGATCTGGACACTTGAAAGCCTGCAGTCAAGGGTTTCTCTGATTATGCCAACACTCAGCAATCCCACTCGCAGAAATACTTACAGGTCCTTGGTGATTTTTTTGCCATTAGGGAACAAGTATATTCTTGCAGTTTAATCACTGGCGAGTTATGTGGGAGATTTGGATTAAACACTAGCTTCAACAAAACCTTCTTGCAGAAACATCCATAATGCTGAATCTCTCTTGTGCTTCCTTTCTCATATTGCATACACTGCAGTCCTGAGATCACTAGGAAATTCTGTGCACGATTTTGGGACAGATTATAATAATAACATACCTCTCGTCATACCCATAAGACTAAGAAGCTATGGGGACCTAAGTAATCTTACAATGTGAGTGGGAAGGGAGATAGGACCCATCTTATACAATATTTCATTTTGCTGAGGTTTTTTTTCCTAGCATTTTTCTCTGTTTCTCAGTTTTCTATTGCCCCGTGCTGTGAAATTGAGGACTGCCAGGGGCTGACACTGAGATGTTTTCCTAGGTGCTAATGTATAGCTTTAAATAAAAAGGAAAGTGAAGCCAACTTATAAGACTATGACTGGCCGGTGCTGCTCCAGCAGGGATCAGCGGGAATGTGAAGGTGCTGCTTACCACATGCTGGCCCTGAGCACTGGGGAGCCAAGCAAATAGCTGCCATCACTGAGTGACATGACTGCACCCTACAGACATGAAACACCCTGTCTAGCAAGGTGGGTAATGAGTCCTCTGAGGGGAGAGTGAAACTGAGCTGAAAATATGCAATCAAGCCAGAGACAGCTGCAAAATTCCTGCTGTCCTTCCTTCTGCCTGTTTTCTGGGGTCACGTCCTGAGGCCATGCCCAAGGAGGATGGGAGGACCCATTTAAGAATCAGTATGGGTGCAGCTGCCTATACGTTATGTTAACCAAGAGCCCCAGGTGTAGTGGACAAGGCTTTATAAATGTAAATACAGTAAAACAGTTGCCTGTTGAGCACTGAGGTAAGTGCATGCCTGGCAAAACAGAGTTATCATGGCTGCACTACTTTCACTGGTGCCTTCTCCAACCAAAACTTTCCTTACAGCATGGGCCAAAGTCTTTTGCCTTTGTAGGGCTTTCCAGACAATGTTATTATGGCGTTAAAAAGACAGTATCACATTTAAATGCTGAAATTAGGTCTTGCTAGCTTCCAAGCTTGGTCAGAGAGACACCACACCATTACTCTAATACAACAAAATGTTTCAAACAGAACTTTAAAACCTTTTCTGAATTCTCTGTTTGAAGAAGTACCGCATCATGACTTCCTATGCCTGCAAAACATGCAACTGTTTCCTTTTAAAGAAGTCTAGGAGTGAAGCACTTCCCAAGCAGACTCACTGCTCAGTGTCTAGTGGTCTGCTCTTGGCCATGCCAGGCTGTGGATTGAAGATCATGAATGACCTGTGAGGCCAGGAGACATGATCTCAGCTGCAGCCACATCAGGGTGCTTACCAAGAGCAGCTCTTTAAAGTGGCACATGTGGTAACCCCAGTGCAGGGAGCTGGCTTCTCCCTGGCTATGGTGACCTGATGAGACAGCACATGGCAGTGGACCACTTGCTATGGTCTGTTTGGCATGGTGAGCAGTGCACCACTGGTCTGCGGTGTTATGGTCACAAACCAGGATGCGTTCCCCGTTCTTCTTGCTGCATGTATGCAGGAACTGTTCAGGAAGCGCAGTTTTAGGGTCAAAGCAGGAAACTAGAAATCAGGGGAATTGATTCACTCTAGAGATCAGCCATAAAATCCCTGTGTGACAGGCAAACCAGACATATCCCTGCTTCACAGTCACACAGAAGGGAAACATTCCCCTAGCATAGACCAGGGCTGTAGGAAGTACCTGAGCAAAACCAGATCCTTCACAGATATCCTGCTGTTCTCACTGCTGTGCTGCCTCTCTCTGCCCTCCAGAAGAGATGTATATAGTATATATTATAGTATAAAAACATGTCTGGCATTTAATCCAGCTGCACACACAGAAGCAGCAAGAAAGCTTGTGGCTCCCACTGTTCTCCATACCCCAGCATTTCCACTTCTAAAGGTATCCAGATTTTGTGTTTATCTTTTTCAGAGCCTCTCAGTGCATGCTGAGATTTTAGTGCCTGGAAGATATTTTGAGGAATGAGTCTCTCAAATACAACTGCATTCCCTCAGGTATCTCCTGGGTCTGCTTGGGATCAGGCTCTTTCCTGCTTTTGCCACTGGCATAAGGCTGTGCCAGTGGGATGACTGATGCAAGGATTAAACAAGGGCCAGAATTTGCTCAAGATTTTGACTGCTGAGGCCAGGCACCAAGAAAAGTGGCATAAATCTAGAAAGGAGGCTGTGCCCAAGCAGCAGAGTGGGTATCCTGAGCTGAGTGAGGGCTTGGAGGCATGCTGCACACCACCACCCAGCACCACACTGAGCAGCACATAGGCACCCAAAGCTGGAGCTGCAGGAGAACTGTGTGATCCCTGCTCTTCCCATGATCTACCTCTGCAAAACAAACCCACAGATTTCACTTTTTACTCCTTTTAGGAGGTTTGGAAGAAAGAGCGGAGAAGCAATGTTAGCACAACCCAGAGCCTCAGGCTGGTTTTGTCAAATCCCAGAGGAGAGGAGCCAGGAAAGGGAAAAAGGCAAGTGGGAGGAGAACCAGGGAGGTGTTCCTGGAATTGTTAGCTGCACATACGGGAAAAATAAAGTTTCCCTCCCTTTCTCAGTAGCAGAACAACCAGCAATGGAGACGCTTTGCTGTAAACACTGAAAACGTGTATGTCTTCAGTCATATGCCTACCAATGTCCATTCTTGCAACAGTAGCCAAGGAAAGGCTGAATTCTCTTAATTCTGAATTATTTACCAAACTGTATATTAGACAGAGAGAGAACTGTTAATAACCACTTCCCTCCCCTATCCTCTCCTCTGCACTCAAATGTTAACTGTTGTGGAGCCTCATGGTCTCAGCAGTTTTCAGGCAGTTCCACTGCCTCTATGTCTCGTGCTGAGCCTGGGACTCCCAGGGCACTACACAGTGAACAGCCCATGAACAGCACCTACACCACCAACTGCTCATTGCAGGGGGGGTTTGCACTAGATGACCTTTCCAAACCAAACTATCCTATGATTCTGTACTGCTGCCTGCTTCCCAACGCTGGGGATGTTTAGTAGTAAGAGGAGTGACTCTGCATGGTTTACTAATGAGCAGAGGTATGATAGGAATGATGCCTACCTTTTACTGAAAATAATTTCCAGGTAAGAAATTAAGGACAGGAAGGTTCTTTCTTCCCAAATCATATTTTTCAGGGCAGAAAATGCAAATAAGCAAAACAACTGATTATTAACTTGTCGTGGTTTAAACCCTAGCCAGACATCTTGTTCACTCACTCCCAGTGAGTAGTGCCTGGCTGAGAGCAAACGAGCCCCCCCCCCCCCCCCCCCCCCGGGCTCTCCCCTTTCCTGCTCCCAGAGGAATGGGGAGGAGGATCGAAAGAGTGCAACTCCCACGGGTTGAGAGAAGAACAGTCCAGCAACCAATGTACAACACAAATCACCACCGCTACCACCAATGACAACAATGATAAGAGAAGATAACAAGGGAAGAGAATACAATACCACCGGCCAAGAAACAAGTCCAACCCAGAAGCCTCTGTCCTTCTGGGTAACTCCCAGTTACCCCCCACCCCGGGCATGACGTGCTGTGGTATGGAATACCTCCTTGGCTAGCCTGGGTCAGGCGCCCCGTCTCTGCTTCCTCATGGCTTCCCCTCCTCCCTGGCAGAGCATGAGCCTCACAAAGTCCTTGGTCAGGGTAAACATCACTTAGCAGCAACCGAAAACATCGGTATCACCAGCACTGTTCCCAGGCTGGAAGTCAAAACATAGCGCTGCACCAGCTAACACGAAGGAGAAACATGACTGCTACTGCTGAACCCAGGACACAACTGATTTTAAAGTTTCTCATTCCTGATTTGTTTGCAGTCTCTCTTTCTGTGCAAATCATAATGTTCCTGCACTATAAGGTTCAATTTTGCTCAGCTTCAAAGAGGAAATTAGTTTCTATCTTGCAACACTTTATGAGAATGCCAAAGACAATACTTGTGTGTATTTCATCAGTCTTAATGTTATCTTCTCCAGAATTTCCAGTAATGTCTGTGAAAACTTTGCAGAATTGCCCCCTTTTATCTGCTGAAGAACTGCAAGGCCAAGAGCAGCAGCAATTATTTCAGATCTCTCAAAGACATCCTGATTATCAAACATCCTGTTAGATAGGCTGGGTCAAATTTAGTCCTGCTATAAAGTAATGCAACAGAGTTTAGAGTAGTCTGGCTTGCATCCATTGAGTATCTGTTTGGCTTTGTTTGCTTAGGTAAATGATCTCAGGCAAAATAATATTAATTTGGGGGACTTTCTTTATAGCATCAGCCAGTTATATTTCATATGGGGTTCACTGGTTTAACTCCAGATCTATTGAACTTAACATAGGTTCTTTTGTTTCTGTGGGCTATACAAGAGGGCACTTATGGGCACTGTGACTGTCATTTGTTAGTTTTCATCTGCTTCTTTCCTGCAGATTTTTAATTTGGTCAAACCTAAATTTCCAAGATGAACTCATCTATTGCAACTATCCACTTGCTGAGGTAAGAGCCAAAACAATCAAACAATTTGATTGTATGCAATGGTTTATGACCCAGTGAAATATGGGTTTAAATTTTGATCTGCCCCAGGCTCCCGGTGTAACGCTGGTCAAGTCACTCAAGACTTGCACCTAATTCTTGTTATATCACTGGAAGCTCCTGTGATAAGACCACAGTCTAAATTACAAAGCTGTGTTGCCTCGAAGGCTAGTGAAGGGAGCTGGGAGTTTCAATAAATTACCCTCCTCTATTGCCCATGTTTCTCCATGGACTATGGAGAAACCTTAGACCTTCTGCCAGGTGACTAAAAGGACTTATGAAAAGTCCTGTCTTTGATTATTACATGGGGTTGTTTCAAATGTGTAAAGAGATACTTAATGTTTAGTTCACACAGTAGCATTGTGAAGATAAATATTAAATACAGTGAATTCATGAGATCACTCCTTCTATTCCAGATAAAGAGGTGGATGGGTGCCTATGTAGACTTTAGAAGAAAATCTGAAGTTTGGCTTGAATGTTGGCCCAGAAGTTAGACTGGTCCTTTAAACCTGTGCAGAATCTCTTTGTTTCAAAACATAAATGAGCCTCTGGAATTATGGCATAACAGTGTTTTGTAGCGAAGATGATTGAAGGTCAGAAGAGAGAATATTACCTCTTCCTACAAGCCTTGCCTTGCTTTGGAAAAACTCACCTTGAGATTGAAGCCTGAGGTTAAATCCAAGAGTCCGTGGGATGATTTGTGGAATTCAGTGTAAACATTTGCAAAATGCTCATGTTTACCTTTCGCCTTGCCTCGTTATCTTCCATCATGAAACGCAGGTGTTAGAGCACAACTACAGCCTTGCCACACACTTCGTGCTGTTATGAGCTTTTGATCACTTTAATCACTGTATTTATGAGTAGCTTGATCTATTTTTTTCAACTAATTTGACATTCTACAAGGTAAGAAGGTAATTAGTGATGTCTACTCTAGTGAAATAATGTTGTTTCACTTGTTCCCCTGTGAGCTTTGCAGTTTGGCTATAGCCATTCTTAGATAGAAAACAATGCCTCCTTCCTAACGAATGAGAAGTAAAAGACAATTTTAGGTAACCTGATTACACAGCTTACTCACATTTTGAATTAGCTCTGTCATTGATGCAGTGCAAACAATGAATTTTAGCTTTTCATTTGGTCTGGTAGGTCCACCTGCTAGAGTAGCCAGTGCTAGTTACCTACCTGGCCCTCTCTTGTGTAGTTTGCTGACCCTGTATTTGGCAACATGCTCAGGTACATGGCTAAAACCTAGGTTTTTCTTGTTTGGGGCATGGTTTTGCCCCCATAAGATGTTTTGAACAGGAGTTTCTGCTGTATTTGCTGCCCGATTTTACCTGAGTAACTCAGAAGGTACTAGCTATCTGAGAACTATCTAATTGTCCAATTTGTGTGAGTTTGTGCATGCCTTCATAAACAATAGGAATTGCATTGGAGGGGTAGTGCTTTCACCTTCCCAAAGGGACTCTCTACCTGTGTGACCTGACGGTGTTATGCTGCTCATTGCAGAACAGCCCTGGTTCATTGCCCCTTGAGCAGCGAGTCTGACCTTTGTTTAGACAAACTATCTGTTTTCTCTGCTCTCTCTCTGTCTCTGATCTATAGCCACAAAGGAAAAGGAGGGGCCAGCAAAACTTCAAAACTTAGAAACACATAAGCCTGGATTTGCTGAAGTGCCTGGGGTCCCTGCTTCCCCTGGGGGGTGGTGACTAAATCAGAGCTGTCCAGGGCTTTGCCCAGGAGCAGATGCTTTTGCAAACCAGGCACAATGCAGTGCTAGGGGAGGTCTGGATGGCCTGTCCTGCACAGTGATGGAGGGTGCTTCAAAACCTCCTTTCCAGGTTTTGATGATATGGTGCTGGCAGCACTCTGAAGTCTGGTGCAGGAGTGCAGCTGGTAAAGCATTTGCAATCCCTCCCGTCTGCAAAGATCCGTGCAGGCCTTCAGCTGCACTGCTGTGAATGAGATGCTATTAGGTTAGTGCTATACTACAGAGCAGTCCCCTGTGTTGCTTCATGCTTCTAAGTATAATGGTGGGAAGGATTTCTGTGTGTTGGGATTTCCCTTTCCCGAGGTTGCTCTGCAGGGCATAAGCTGCTGTGTGTGGCACTGCCCATTATAAACTGGCAGCAGCCAGATTTCACCTGGTAGATTTGGCTGGGCTCAGAGCAGCAGAGTGGGAGGAGGGCATCCTTAGTTCATTAGGATAACCAGGCCACTGCTCTTCTGCTCTCCACACTTTCCCTCTCTCCAAGGAGGGCTGATACAGCTGAGAAAGCAAAGAGGCAAGAGGGATTCCAGTCCATCTTAAGACACTTCTGTCTGAAGAGAGAGCACATGTATGCCACTTCCCTAAACTTCCAAATTTTAGATTCTTTTTAGAAGTGAAAGGCTGCTTCTGCTTGTTTAAATCCAGCGCCTTCCTTAGCAAGTGCAAAGAGCCTTGTATGTAGCACACAGAGGTCTTTGGAGCATCGCAGGCCTTTATTAATTCATTGCATCTCTATTACAATTGTGTGCAGAGCTCCCAGACAGTTTCCCAGGCCTTGCTGTGCAGATGCCAGATTGTTGCCCAATCCAGCCCCATAGGGGTCAGTGAAGGCACCAAGGCTTCCAGGTTCTCTCCTAGGGAGTGATGCTTCCGATGCTCCTGCAATCAGCTGATGCCAGTAGAGATTGAGCACATTGCCAGAGCTGCTCATACCACTATGACCTGCAGTGCCTGACTACTTGGCTTGTATATTGAGGAGCAGAACTAGGGTTACCTGTTACCCTGTTGTTACTGTACAGGGTCTAAGTCCTGGCCTCTAGCAGTCATGCAGTGAACTGCTGACTATACCACAAATTTTGTGGTAAATGAATGGCCAAAACCTGTCTGCTCCCCGAGTAATAGTATTTCTTCCAACAGCATATCTTGAGCAAAACTCTTAGCCTGTCCATTAGAATGTATCTGAGGGTGGATGAACAATTGCAAGAAGAGGAGACTAGGATTCTTGTAATTCAAGAGCTCCTAAGATGTTTGGTCCTGTACTACAGAAACCACATGTTTCAAAGGCAGCTGGATCTAGGCCACAAATAAGTGAAGATGGGAAAAAACATATCCACCTTGTCTAATAAATGTGTGGCTGGAAGCATGTGTGTAAGACAGTGACGTATATCTTTGTATGAAGAAAAATTAACAGTCTGGTAAGAATCTGCAGGTTTTCATTATAATGGAATCCTGTGTGTGCTTTACATTACCAGACAGTCCAGGCCATGAGCTGGTGCCTGTTGTGCCCTCACTGCCTTCATTGCAGCCATGTGCTGGGGTCTTTGCTGTGTCCACCTCACTGCCATCTCCTCTGTCTGCTTTTGCTCTTAGAAATAGAGAGCCAGGCTTCAGCAAGGACTACAGCCACAACAACCTGTGCCCAGCCCTGGAATATCTTAAATGTCACATAAAAAGCACCCTGGGTTTTTTACAGAGAGAAGGCTTTGCATTTGCTGGCTTCTTGCTGCAATAAATTGGCAGATGATGCTCTAATGAGAACAATAATGCACCCACCCTACTGCCTTTGATCATTTATGTGCTCTTTTGCAGCTTGTGAAAGGCTCTAAAAGCTTTCACCAGACAGGGAGTGTCACTAGCATTCTTTACCACTTTACTAGCTCTAAACTTTACCACTCTAAACCAGCTGAAGCTCGTTTTTACAGTGTTTGGTTGCTGGGACAATTAATGTCATGCTAAGTGACCACTATCCAGTTTGACCCAAGGAGCACCTGATTCCAGCCATTTAGCAGCAATTTCAGCAGTGGAGGCTACCCCAAAGCAGTGCATACAAACTGAGTGCTTCAACAAATTGCTTAATGGGTGGCATGCTGGGGTGCAATCAATTGGCATTAAATGTGCTGTGCCATTTTGCACCAGCTGATAGTTAGCAAAAGTGATTGTGTGTATACTGGTACTAGCTGTATTCTCATGACAAAGTGGTCTGTGTTCTCCAGCTTTTTCCTCTACTCAGAGATACGCACGCAAGGGACGAAGTTATGTTTCAGTTTGCACAATTGTTTCCACTTGTTAGTTCTCTATCTACGGTCTCATGACTGTCTTTACTGTTTGTTAAGAAAGTTACTTGGCAGCTCAGATGAACTCCCATGGGAGGTTATCACCAGGTTGTAATTAAAATTACCCACCAAACAGCTGTTTTCTTTTGGAGAAATGTATTGTTTCATTAATCTGTAAACCCACAGCAATTAAAATCGGGTTTTGAAACAACAACAAAAAAGCTGTATGCATCCTATCTCACCATTTTGCTTGCCATTTCCCATGTGTTCCGCTTGTCTCAGTCACCTTTTCCTGCAGCATTTCAGTCTGAGTGACTGAATTGACAAGTGATCTTTTACGACTTTCAGGATACCTTTGTCTACTTTAGGACCCAAATCTGGTCTCTACTTATTTATGCATCTTTATCTGAAGGGGAATCGACCCTATTTTAATTGCATATGAACGGGATGATAACAAAATGTTAATTGCTTTTTCAGCCTGATCTATATCTAGCTGAATTTGCCCTTGATGGCTCTGTAACATTGGCACAATTGCAAACAAATAAACACAGACATGCCTCTCACATTAGAAGAATCCAAGCATCTCTCCCATTGTTCCCAGGCTGCTCAATGCTTTTTCATTTCAGCAGCTGCATGCAGCATCACTGATGTGGAACTGCTCAGCACATATGCTAATATCACATATCGGCTATTCTGGCCATCCTTACATGGGAGGTAATGTGGGAATTCTTTTGGAAGAAGGTGGTGGCTTGTTTTGCAGGACTGAAACCTTCATTCTCCATTGATTAAACCACCTGGAAATGGCTCACTCATCTACCTCAGAGGAATCCTAGGTTCACAATACCCCGTTAAAACGTAGAGGTGCTCAAACATGTATCCGTCATCCATAGCTTTCTGTGTCCTGTAACATACCTACTGCTGTGATAACTGAGCACCTGTCAAGATACTATATTGCTAGCCATGGAAATGGAAGTCCTCTTGAATTTATCAACAGAGGAACTTACATTGCTGCCTGGCAAGCTTCTCAGCTTTTGTGACTCAACCTTGACCTCGAAGGATCTACTTCTCAGGCTGAGAAAGCAGCAAATTCTCTTTGCAGATTTAATCACCGTTTCCTCTGCTGCGGGCTCTGACTGACAAGATGGTGGAGATATCTTTAGCTCAGACAAAATCATCTAAAAGCAATTGCTGCTACAAGACACAGAACATACACTTGTTCCGTAAGTTGGCTTTGGCATACCTGGTTCCCACACAACACCCACAGTGAAGTGGAAAGCTGCCCACCACCTGAGGCCACCGGCTGATGGCAATGTCAGACACTGAGACTGAGCCATATTTGAACTGCTGGCCCAAGTGTAAGGCACTATATTCTCACTGCCCATTGAGCTTCAGAAGGATGCTTATAGCCTTGAAAAAAAAGCCACGTTACAGACATGTCAAATTAGACTGCAAGCAGAAACCACCAGAGGTGAATGCTGAAAGATTCCCATCTCTTAACATTACGTTGTCCCATTATAACTTCCAGTAAATGTGATTTGTCCTGTGCATTGATGTCTTCCTCAAGTAGTGCTTTTCACGGAAGTTCAGGTTTAAGGTATCCCCTTTCTTTTTCCAGGCACTCTCCATTTCCCAGAATGTGTCCCAGACCTGGAACCAGTTCCATTGCTGAGGCACCACATTTCTCACCTGCTGATTGCAATTAGCCACTGCCAGCTGGGGCCTGGTGAGCTGCTGAAGAGCTAACAAGAAACAGCATGAGGCCTCGGCAGTGTGTATGCTCTGAATGAACAAGGTGCTGAGTTCCTGATGTGGCTCCACCACAAAACAAGGTGCCCACATCCTCATCTATGTGTCAAAATCTGCTTTTGGAGGCTCAGCTTGCTCCTCAAGCTCTTACACATTACCATCACATGTTTGCCAGAGAGGAAATGTGGGGAAATAAAGGTTATTACAGGTAAAAACAACCCCCAAAGAGGTCTTGTTAATAGATTGTTCCTCTCACCCTTATCCTCAGGCAGCACCAATCATCACAATGGAGCAGTTACCTCTGATTATGGTTGTTGCCATACCAGGGTCACACCAGGTGAGCTCTGGAGGTGAGTAAAGCCACGTCCATCCCCTGCTGGATGCTGGGATCCTGCCAAGCCTGCTGTGTGCTCGGGAGCATCCACATGGGCTCTGAAGCATGGTTCCCAGTAGTCTTTGCCTTGTTCTTTACCTATTTGTAGAGCAGCCGGTAGTGATGCTCACTAGTTTGCTGAAGCCTGGTAGACTTCATCTCAGAGCTCCAGGAGAAATTCCCCAGAAGTCTGTAAAGATAAGTCAGCCTCCCTCCACATGCCCCAGGAAACCATCCTAGCATTCTCTCACATATTCAGTAGCTGCCCAGTGCAGAGGACGATGCAAGGCAGGCATGCACCGTGTCATTCCTGAAAACACCAGTGCATGCCTATTTCAGAGGAAATTTTGTTAACAGGAATTATGACCCATAGTCTGTACTCTTATAGCAATGGGAGGTAGTAGATGGATCTACTTGGGAATTCATAACAACTCCCAAGCCAAGGCATTAAGAATGTGTGCACTATTAAGATCTTTCCCAGGACATGTCTCCCTCTTTCCATTTAAAAAAAAAAAAAAAAAACAAAGCTTAACAATTTTTTTTTTTTTTAAAGGCAGTCAGAAGGTTTGTCTTTAAAACTAGAGAACAGAGCAAGGGTTAAACTCAGACCAAAAGAAACCTTGGGCCCTGCAGATACTTAACTGAACTTCGGATACATCAGGTATCTCAGGACTGGTGCTGAATTGCCCTGCTTTGGGCTGAGAATGGACATGCCAGGCTTTTCCACTAGGGAGTCTCTGCAGGCTGTCTTTCAGGGCCTCCTTCTCCGCTGTAACTGGACACATGTGTGCAGAAATAGAATGCCATCCCTGTGAATCCTTGCAGTGACCTACCAACACCACCTCGGCCTCACCAGGCTCCCTGCTCATAATCCCGGGCAATAAAAACAGCCCTGGGAGAAAGATTTTGTTCTCATCTATTGTCTTGTGAGGCCCAGCAATGACTTAAGATATACTCCAACTTGGTGCCATGCTCAGTTATGAGCATGTTATGTTATTAGCACATAGGCCATATATGCTCATTGGCCGGAGCTGCTAAACTGAAAGTCCTCCCTTAACCAGCATTATGTTCATCATTATTTTAGTAATCAGATACTGTTATCACAGAAAGCACACAGACAGAACCACAGACTTACTTTGCATCGAAGGGAGATCCTTGTTGGTACTTCTTATTTGGTTGTTTTTATACTGAGGGGTGTAAGAAGAAGGATAATTCCACTTTCTGACACTGAATGCAGAGGATTCAGAATGGTTTTAACTTCTTTGAGATCATGTGCTCCACTTAAGAACATTCCCTGTTGGCATCCACGTCTCCATCCACAGAGAGTTGTCATCCAGTCTTCAGAATGACACAAGGGCAACCCAAAATTATTTCCTGGAAATGAAATTTTCATGGTTACAAGTTAGACAGTTTACAACCTCTGTTATGATCTAAAGGACGTAGGTGTGGAAAGAAATGATCACAAAAACTTGACGACCAAGCACATGCTATGTATGGAAAAAGTCAGACTATAACTTCCTGTAGATCTGCAGAAGACTGTTAAAGCTTGCTAGCCTAAAGGAATTCCTTGAAGGATTAAGCTATGCTACTACCATTAGGTTTATAGTTGGAGTCTACAGGTTTTCACAATATAGCCTGTGCCTGTTGGTGAAAGCATGATGAACTTGCACATTTTCAGTTCTGTGGCACAGCTCTTTTAGCCACATGCCTTAATCTGGGAAGTTGCTGTAGCACCCTCATTTTGGTGGATATAGAGGATCCAACTGAGAAAAACATAACAATTTATTCAGCAAGTCAATTTTTTTTACTGGTGGATTCCACACTTTTCTGGATCTGTTCCCAGGGGAATCACAAAGGGGTTTGACCTCTCTCCAGGCCATTCAGCACTTTGGAATGTGCTGTAAAATTACTTGCCCTGAGCAGCATTACAGGAGAAGCATTCATCAGTTCAGTTCTTTGTCAGCCTTTTCTTTTGAGGGATGCATTGCTGATGATGAGTCATAAAGACATTGATTTTAAAATTTGCTTTAAATTATAATTGCATTCATATGATTACATCGTGGCTCCCAGGAATCTAGTGAGTTCTTAAATATATAGTTGATGCCTATTCTTCCCAGGTAAGTACTATATAATGTATAAGATGACCTGGCAATTTTTTGGTTTTATACTCATTATTTTTTGAGAATTATGTCTTACATCTGGAAGATAGAGGGGTTTTAATGGTAGTCTCTGTTTTAAAAAATGCAGTGTAATGGTTCAGTTGGGTGAAACAGTATATTTAACTGAAGGTTAATATCCATATTGAGTTAATATCGGAGGGGTTCCCATCCTGATTTGAGATCCCAGTGTCCTAAGTTGCTATAAATCATAGAATCATAGAATAGTTAGGGTTGGAAAAGACCTTACGATCATCAAGTTCCAATCCCCCTGCCATCTAGAACAGTGGCTAAAAGGATATAAACAAAAATGCATACTTAGGAGTGAAAATGAGGTGCAAAGCCTGGTCACCAGGACTGTGCAATGTTAAGCGTATCTTACAGTCCATATTGCTGTGGACTCATTTATTTACATAAATGCTTCCTGTCTATGCTAGAAGGCTGCTACTATTATTACTACTATTGTTACTATTATTACTAGTACTATGATTATTACTATTATTGTTATTGTTATTTTCATCTCACACTTCATCTTCCCAGAGTGAACGCTCCTTTAAATACAGTTCTCTTTCTTTGACTTCATTCCTCATTGCTGGTCTTTGCCTACAGAGTTCTTGGCTAGCAGGCAACACCCCATGAAGCTTCCTGAAGTCCTCTTAATCAATGTAGGGGTCTTGCAGTTTGGAGGCAGTGTTTTTGTCATGCACCAAGCATTGTACCACCATCATGATCTGTCATCCAGAGAGAGAAGGTGAGCTGTTCCTCTAATATAGGTCTGACGGAGAAGGAGACAAAAGCTTCAGGAACATGTCATTGTCCATATTTTCTGCTATTCGATGAGAATTTTTTGTTCTGGGTGGACTTTGACTGACCCTCTGGTAAACAGAATGCAGTCTTCACTTGTACAGTTTGTCTTTAGTGATCATGCAGCCAATCAGAAGCTTTCTGCTGTGGTGTTGTGGTCAAGGAAATAAAGCACTCACTTTACAGAACCGGCACTAAGAAATCTCCCTTGCTACCCTTACATTTATCCATTTTCCCATTAATTTGCTAAGTTGAAATGCTAAAATTAAAATCCCAAGGCATTAGTGAGGACAGCAAGAGACAGGGGAGAAGGTGACCCATGTCAGAACCTGATGGGGTCTGGTCTCTCCAGCTTGTTCACTTTCTGGTCCCTCCCTCTCCTTTCCATGTTTTTTTCTCAAGTACTTTGTGTAATAAGCTGGTGAGAGGTGGGAACCAAGATCTTCCTAAGGTTTAAAAGCAGACAACAGGGTTAGAAAATGTGATTGTCACATCCAAAAAATCCCAAACAAATGAAAATCCCATCTCTTCGCTCAGCAGCCTTTAGAAGTACTTTGAATATGATCAAAATTGAGGCTGTTCATTGCAACCTATATGAAACAGGCTAGGTTTTGTTCAGCTGGCCTGTGCTTCTCAGTAGCCTGCTGGCCTCTTGCTGACAATTTCTGACCCTGGCAGGCAAAAGCCCCATAGGGCTGCTCTCTGCTCAGGCAGACAAGGAAAGGGACATAATACAGGAGACAGTAAAGGTGCCTGAACTCCCCGCTCTGTTTGGGCCGTGAGGATTCTTGGTTTGTGGTTCTAGAGCTATTAAGTTTTCAAGTGCTATATAAATGCCAAGTATTGTATTCCTGGGGCTAAAAAGAAGGCAATCTTTCCTTCTACTACAACTGTAAGGTCAAGGTAAATGTGACTGTTTAGAAACACTGCAGTCTTGAAGCCCCTGGGGGATTTTAATGTGTTTTATAAACTTGTTTCCAAACCAAGCCATTAGGAAAACAAGATATTTCTCCATAAAAGCCTTTCTTTTTCTCTCTTTAGGGACAGTACTGACTGCCTTACTGCCTTTAACTCGATAAGAATCATCATTTTTATAAACAGACCCTTTTTCATGACTTGCTTGATCAACTTGGGAAGGCAGCTTTTAAGAAGTTATAGTCATACGCAGGAATAAAAAACCCACATCTTACCCCATCTGTTGCAGCCAGAGATGTAATAGAAACCATGTCCTTTCTCTGAAGGTAATGCGTAAGAAAAAATAGAGACGTATGCACTTGCTTTCCGTTCACGCTCAGCTGCAGTTATGCAATATTACAGAGGTAAAGGAACAAGCTCTTTCACAATTTGATTGCAGAGCTAAAGCTTTTTGTTTCCTTACAGCAGTTTATGGTGGGAGATGCCAATATTTATCCAAGGCTTCACCTGTATCAGGAGGAGATTTCAAGCTAGTGGCTTTTCAATACCCAAGTTGGGACAAAGGTGGCCTCAAGGACAGACAGCCCAAATAACTGCAGTGAGCTGTGGCAGCACTTGGAGCCAGCGGGGTCTTGCTGTGAAATGAAGAGCAAGCAACTGGTTGTTCAACAGTGGATCAGCTCTGGGGAAGACTAAAAAATTTACTTACATTGGAGACCTTAGTTGCCTGCCTTTGTCTTTATATCCAGGGTCTACAGACATCAAGCAGCTTTGGTTTGCTTATTGTCTCAATACAGGAGTGTCAAAATGTTGACACTTGGGGCACACACATAAAGGACCTGTTCTAAATGAACAAGAGAGGACCCTATCTGCTGATTCTGTTAAGGGGCTGAGAGTCAGATAGAAACCTCAGGAAACTTCTGAGTGTCACAGGACTGCAAAGTGATTTCAAGCACTCTCACTGGCCTTAGCAAAGCCACACTTTTTCACACATGCCCCTCAGCCAGAAGTGAGAGCTCTTTTCCCTCCCCTCCTCACACAGGCACTTCAAACATGTACAATATTCAGTCAAATAAAGATTTAGTGCAGAATCTAGGAAAAAGAAAACAAGCAAAACCCAAAACAAAAACAACAACAAACACAAAACCTTATTCTGAGTCAAAATGGTTTTTAAGCAGTGCTGTCAAACCTGGAGTTTTGAGAGAGATCCAAAAAAGAGGGGGTTTGAGACTGCTGTTTTAGAGAAAATGTGTCACATGCACACAGAAAGAAATACATGTAAGAAAGAGGAAATATCTGCTTATCTGAGAATTACTACTCCTCAAACATGCCTTTTGTGGGCAGGAAAGGGAGGCAAGGTCTGCAGATTCAGCTGCTAACAGCATACCTCAGGCAGGTGTGTTACTCTCCATAGGAAAGGACTTTGCACCACTGGATCTAATTCCAGTCCAGCTCATGGGAATGGAGGGCTTTGGTTCCCTCTGAAACAGAAGTTACCAGCTTTCTACAGACCTTTTAAGTAGAAAACTCAGCTTCCTAATGGCAGTTGAAACTTTTACAAAGTTTGATTGAGAAAAAGGACACATAAGTGTAGTTTCTTCCCCTTTTCTGTGCAGGTCAGACTGCTGGCGAGGGAAGTAGATTGTTCTGATCTCGAAAGCTATGACTAAAATGCTAAAATGCAAACATACTTTTAGAAAGTTACTGGTTATGGTTGAGTTGTCACTGTGGCAGCAGTTGGTTCTCTTCTGCAGGTGCTGGTGCAAGTAACATTTTTTATAAAGATTTTTTTTTTCTCTGTGCAGTGCTATCATTGCTAACAAACAGCCGCAATATTCATCACTTTGTGAGAAAAAGCATTAACTGCTGGGGGCGTGTAGCAAAAAGGAGGAATAACAAGTAAAGCATCTCTATTTCTACAAACTGTGAGACAAAATGAATGAAAAGGGGGAGGAGGCATTAGCAAAGGGGAAATAGGAAAGAAAGAGATTAAACTAGCTACATTGGGTATGGTTGGAAAAGACCATATATTGTTCTCAAAGCATAAGTCAGCTATCTCTGGGCAGACCACATTACTCAAATTCCACAGAGATTTCTGGGAACCTCCCTGGGAAGTTACCAAAGCTATGGTGAACAAAGGGGAAACACTATTGCATCCTTATTACAGACTGTGAGCAAGTAGTGTTCTGAGCAGTACTGAATGCTGAGTCAGAAGATTACCATAGGATGTGTCTTTGATGTAATGGGGATGTAAATTAACACGTCCATTAGGAAGAAACTTGTGAGGCAGAGAAAGGGGTCTGTGTTGTCCCAGTATTACTTAGGATGCAACAGCCACCTTGTTCAGGCTGGCACATTCTAAGCATCTCCTTACTCAGTTTCCTGCAGCAGAACTGAATGACCCATGTAAGGTTACTCAAGAAGCACATGAATATCTAGTTCTGAATAACTGAAAGACTCCCTTTCTCTTAGCCAATTTCCTTAACTACAAAATTGTCCTTCCTGTGTGAAGCCTTGTTTTAAAGCAAATGCGGACCACAGTTCTCCTTTCCTCTACCATGCCACCAGCCCAGCCCTCTGTTACCCTATTGCCAATAAATACGTTATTACATTTATCACAGTAAGATATTTCTGCCTCCTTGGCCAAACTCTTCAAATTCCTCAGCTTGCAGCAAAGCCACTGAAGAACAACTTCTGCTGCCATTGCTGGTCCTGTTTCTTGCTTTCTGAGGTGCAGATGGAAATTTGACCTTCACCTTGGAGTGATTTCCCATTCATCATCAAGATGAATGGCTGTCGATCCACCCTGTGCTGCTTGAAGAGGTGCCTCGCAAGTGCCTCTGTGCATACCTCCCAGCGGTACCAACAGGACTGCTTCTCCGCGGTGTTTGCATTGGGTGAATAGTGCTCATAATCTGAGACTTAACGTCAAGTATTTTCTGCAAGGGAAATAAAAATGTCAACAGGAAGTGAAATGTGACCTGATTAACAGTTAGACCTCTGACTCTGCTTCAGTTTTGACTGATGTGGTGTTTTACAAGGATAATAATACCACTGATTCCTCTTAATTGATGGACCCTGATGGCGATATAAATTAAGCAATTAATACGATTCTCTGAGACTCGTAAAAACAAGCTGTGTGAAGAAATAGTCCTATTTATTTTTTGAACTACTTTAAAAACAAGTGTCATAAGAAATATTACAACAATTTTTTTTTCTAGGGAAAACCAGGGCAACTTTGACTCCTTAAGAGCCAAAATGTGCCAGAAGAGGCAAGGCAAATGATCTGCCACAGGCCGGAGTGGTTTATGGTAACCCAAGCTCCCTTTTGTCTGGGGAGTTCTGCGAGCCCTGATTTTCATTCCTTTTGTTTAAAACAAAACTAACCAAAAAATAATTACTGTTTCACATTTAGAGTCATGCCCGGAGGCCCCATTCAGGATCGGGAGTCTTTTGTGCTAGCTAAGAGCAAACACAGTGGGAGAAACAGGCTCTGCAGTAAATGGCTTGCGATCTGATTCCTGATGCTTTTAATGGTTTCTTCTGTGGGAGGTGGATTTAATAGTGAATAGAAGACCAGTGTGACCTTGAGTGGTGTCAGCTTGAAACCAACGGGAGTTTTCAGGAGAGAGCAGGAATTCTGGGAAAGCAAAAATTTAGAGTATTTGCAATACCCAAGTGATACGAAACAGTGTTTACAAACATTTACAAACAGAATGCTGTTGGATTCAATCATGTTTGCATCCCTCCATGCCTGCACTAGTGGGCTTCCTGTGACTGATACATTCTCCGTGTTTCTCATTTGACTTCTGGTTTCTGAGCAGTCAGAGTTCATACTCGAAAGCTTTCCTCCACCACCATGAAAGCTCAGCAGTTGTGTTAATAGAGGCTGAGATTCTCTTGTAATGTCTTCAGGTGTAAAGAAAACAGCTTGTTCACCCAGAGGCGCTCAGTGCTTGCTGTTCTTTAATTCTCTTTGAAAAGTTACTCCCTGACACCGGGAGCAGAAGCCACACCACAAATTACAGGGAGTGAATAAAGCAGGGTTGTTGCGCACGCCATCTCCTCCCTGCCTTTGAAATCTGAGAGCTGAGTAATTAGGAAAAGGGACTTGACTTCTTTTAAAGTCAAAGAGAAACGGATGCCTGTTTTCTGACAGTGATTTGAAATGCCTGCAATAAATGTTCCTGCGAGACAGGCAACCGGCTGCTGGTGCCAGAGGGAGAGTTACCACCACCCCACCCCTCCAAAATTGGAAATGGGTGAGGGATGCCTACATGCACACCCAACCATGCTGTACCTGCACTTCTGGTCAAACGACAGGGTGCCAGAGAAGTCCTGCAGGAGAGCCCCTGGTAACAGCTGTGTGACTGGAACAAGGGACGCGTCCTGCCCCTTCTCTCCGTACAGGAGAAGGGAAGTGCCAGGGTGCGTGGTTTTGCACGCTTCAATGACAGCCCTGTGACCTTACCTCGCAGCCATGTGGGCTGAGGCAGAAGGCTCAATAGTATTGACTAATCAGACAGGTACAAGGCAGGAGGAGCTGGCAGCACACCCAGCACTGCCCTATGCATTACTGCAGAGGTACCCAGGCTGGGAGAAGCCAGGTCTTGCTGCAGGGGCTGTTCTGTCACAAGGAGAGGAGTTGCTTTAATGGACTCAGTGATTTCTCTGTCTCCCAGAAAAAGACTGGGAGCAAGACTGGAAGCTAACCGGCTGGGCTGGGGCTCATGCACCATGTACCTGCATTGTAAAAGCTGAGTCAGGAAAACAGCCCTGACAAATCAGTGACAGCGTCTCCCTCTCTATGCCACCCTGCACTGGGGCACTTGGGATCCTGGGCTGACTTCAGCAGCAGAGTTTAAACAGCCCTTGATTATTTGTCAAAGATAGCACAACACAAGCTGGTTTTATTATACAGTGCAACCTGCAACTGCCACCATTTTTACATGTTACATTGACATTTCCCATTATCTTTTTCTTCTCCATCTCTCCTTTTCTATATGGACAGAATAGAAAGCTTTACATCATGTAAACTAAGCAAAGTAACTACCTCCCTCACCTCACCCTTATTCCTGACTAGCTGCTGTAACTAGTTAGTGTTTGCAAACATCCATTGGGGCAGAGGAGGAGTTGAATTGAGTAAGTGTGTAAGGGTGCAACTGCCAAGTTGCCCTGCACTGCAAGAGCTGCTGAAAGGCAATGATGTCCTCCATCTCCTTCCTGGGAATTATCCTGGTTAGGTGACACAGTTTGTGTTTCTGACACTTCAGAGGAAACGGAAAGCAATGCAGTTTATCAGAGGGAAACAACTAGGTATTAGGGGTGCTTGTGATTATGGTGCATTTCCTTCATGCCCCTGGGGCTTTCTGCAGGGCTGTGTATCATGAGTTAGCAATGGCTGAAAGTGTGGCTTTAGCACCACCACGGTGTCTGTATCCCTGAGCACACGCCCAGACACTCAGGCCCAGAAAGATTAGGGCTGTGATTACTTAGCAATCTGCAGGGCTTTTTACGATGGGTATAGCACCACATCTGTAGGGCTGTACTGATCACTCTTTCTATTTCCAGCCCTAGCTTGGGGCCCCTGCACCACTCCTACACCAAGGTGCATTCACACGACTGCAGCCCACGTGCCTTCCTAACACACAAATGGCATTAGTTTCCCTTGACAAGGTTTGTTTAATTTCTTCAGAAGTTAGTTCCATTACAAGAACATTCCTTTGTCATCAGCCCAGCTTCCACGGTGTATTGCTAAACATACAGGTAAACATACCTATACTGTATAGGCTTTCACAATTCTTTTGCTTCTTGAATATTGCTCATTCACGTGCAAAGTTAACAGAGTGGTGAGAGATGCTGACATGCACAGTTTGTGCTTGAGGCTAGGACTGGGAGAAGCCAGAGAAACAAATGCTGTTATCACATACACAAGAAGCCCATTTTTCATTTTACATAAAGCAGAAATTAAAACAGGGAAGTCAAATACTTACAAATTAGGTATATAGTTATCATTGCACATGCATCCTTAATATGGCCTTTGTATGTGTGAGAAACGCACAAGTACAAAATTTAACACTTACAACTTCACCAAACAAGACATCTTTTATGAGCTTCAGTCTGCCTCTGCAATTTCCTGATATAACTGAAACCTACCCGAAAAGATACAACCCAAACAAGACTTCTTTGGCAAGGTTCCTGACAAGCCAAAATGGGAGATGCAGCATCAAGCCACCCTAGCGTGAGTTCTGGCTTTGCCCACACACATACATTGCCAAAGAGGTGGTTGGGTCTAACACATACGATGACAAAAGTAAAACACAGAAGAACAAAACCCATGCTTTTCAGGGGCGGATGTGAATGGTGTTGAGGGAGTGACTGAATTCACTACATTTCTGCTCTGTGAAGTTCACCCCTCTCCATCTTGATGACAATTTATAATAATTCCAAAATCTCCAGATTAATTCCAGCTGCTAGCACAAGGATAAAAGATGTCACTAAGAGCTCTGTTGCTGGACTGCCTGAGCACAACAGAGACTACTTTCTCAGCTTTGTGAGCGATGCCTTCACCTTGCAGCAGAGACAATGCTGGCAGTACCGCTGCCTTATTGTGGGCACACAGAGGGCTGCAGTTGGCACAACTTTCTTCCAAAAGGCATGGAGACCGTTGCTATCAGCTTATTACTGTGTATGGGGCAGGGCACCTTTGCTGGTTGCTGTGACCTGGAGAGAGATGAGATAGCACGAGAGGCTGGTTTTGCTATCTTTGTCCCCCAGCTCCCCGCTGGCTCTGGAGCAGGAGGGGTGTTAAATGTCTTTGCAGGGCGCAGTCAGCCACCGTCCTTGGGATCCAACGGGAAATGCAGGTTTATGTTGCTACTCCCCAGGCTGCTCTGGGCTCTGTGTACATGTTGATTAGACAGAGTGGCACTGACCCAGATATCATGGAGGCTGGACGAGGTGACCTTTAAAAGTCCCTTCCAACCCAAACTGTTCTATGATTAAGCATCATAGCTATTACTGAGGGCGTATTGAATTGCTACTACTTGCAGGCTGGGAGATCATGACTCCTGCTAGGCTGCGTTCTGTGGCAGCATTTTTCAGAGCAAAGCTATTCTGCTCACCACTACTGGTGCTGCAGTGTTAAAAATGCTGTTTATAAAGTAATGCAGATGTCCTAGCACTGACTCTCTTAACTGCTGGGCTGCAGCATGCAGCAGGGGATTGAACGCTCCTCCTCTGCCTTCTTTTTATCTGGCAAATATGGAAGGAGATGTTAAAAAGCTTCTTTTGTGTTCAAACAGGGGGTCATGGCATGAAAAAGCTAGGAAACCCTAAGGTTGTCTTTTTGCAAGGTAATTAGCAGCTAATGGAAGTTGGTCCAGGGTATGGATGAACTGTTAGCCTGCAAAGCCCTACCTGTGCTGCTGATGTGCTTCAAGGAGGCCAAGGGAAACACCCTTGCTCGTCATAGACACTGTCCCCTCTCTGAATACTGCTAAATCAACTTTGCAGTGACAGCCCCAGGGGATTATCTATCTTTCCCCACAGTATGCCACTTGAGTGGAGCACATGAGGGAAATGCCTTCAAGATGAAACACAGGAGCCACAAAACTCAGGGCAGGAGAATCCTGTGCTCCGCCAGTGGTGGGGCATTCAGAGTTAATGCATTTGTCTTCCCAAATTCTTGTCACGCGTGATGGAGCCATGCTCTCCTGGAGATGGTTGAACACCTGCCTGCCAAGAGGAAGCAGGGAATTAATTCCTTGTTTTGCTCTGCTCGTGTGCACAGCTTTGTTTTACCTATTAAACTGTCTTTATCTCAGCCATGAGTTTTCTCTTTTCCCCACTTTTGTGAGGGGCTGAGCTGCCCACCAGGGTTAAACCAAAACATCAGCATTTTTGTTTTAGGCGCTATCCACACTTATTTGAAGTCTTCAGTCTGTTTATCTGGGTCCCCCCTGGATCAGACCCTTTCATTGTCCTTAGTTGTCTACAAATTCAGCAGTGAGGACCCTCACCAGCAGCCTCTCCCATTAGCTGTGGAGAAGCCACAGAGATTTACAATAAAAGAAAGAAGCAGATTTCCCAGTTCCTGTATCCTTCTGTTTTGGGGTTCATGGTTGAAGGGAGAAATTTTGTGGAGACCCTTCTATTGAGACTTTAGACTAACCTTGTTATCATGAATTATGGGTCCTTTGGAAAGTGGGACTTAATGTTAGCTCTCCAGCACAGAAGAGGGGTTTTGTCTATGGAATTAATGCTTCCTAATTATTCCAGCATTGCCCAGAGGACAATCCCTTTTGCATAAATATGACTGACTTACATTCTCTAGACATGCTAGGAAATATTTCTGACCTGGAAACATTTATTTCCTTCAGAAAGTCTGTGTTTGCTTGATCATGATTTTTCTTTCTGCATTTGGCTAGGGCAAAAGCCAGTGGAAAAGAAACACCACTAGGAAAAACACTGGGGTAGTTTTCTAAGGGGGCACATGAGAAGTCTAATTATGATCTATTGGTAGTGATGAATATGTACATAACTGTATTCTAGAGGGTTAACATAGACAGCATGCAGTGTGTCTTTCTTGAGCAGAAAGCAGCAAATCCCAGTGGCCTTACTTGCCCTCCTAAATAATAAATCATCTTAATGAATGATTTCAGGATAAGCTGCCCATCCTGCTGAAGTTATTTAGGTGCTGTTGTCAAGAACAAGCTTTGGTGTCAGGGGCTGAGGACATGATAGCTGGATGCTTGTGATATTTAGTCAGGCAGGTCACAAGCAAGTCAGGACTAATTCCTGAGGTTTTTCTTTATGATGACTTTTTTTATTATTATGTATTAGGAGTGGGGGGAGCACAATAACAACTTTGGGGCATTTTTAAATTAAACAGCAAGGGTGAAAAGGAAAACCAAACTGCATGTAAGTGATTGATGATGCTTACTTGCTCGCATGTTGCCAGGGAGCTCCAAGGAGAGCAGCAAACAACCAATAGCAGTCAATGGGGGTGGAGGAGGCCTTTTTAATTACATTACATCATTTTTCAAGATAATATTATTTTATCTCCCACAGGATCTTAAATAAACTTCTCAGAAACATATCACATTATATCTTTGCATGTGGATTGCCTGCTCAGCTATGGTTAACGACTGACTCTGTGCTTAGGTGTGTGTTTAGATGGACTGTGTTGTCACTCTTACTCTATTGGAAGGTCTAGAAGTGATAGAAAATTGGAGAAGACTAGCACAAATGAATTCAGCATCCAAAGGATCCCGCACTTAAAGCTGTCAGAAAAGCCCTCCATCTCAGCATGCATGCAGCAGGACAAGCAGAGCAATGGCCAGCACAAAGGCCTGCAGCATAGATAGGAAAAGTCAGTTCTGTCACTGCAGAGATGTCCCCTCCCTGGGGAATTGGAAGGGACACACTGCATGAGAGCAGGCCAGGCAGAGGTGGAGAGTGGCCAGGTGAGATGTGTGGATGATGCATACTAGCTACACTGGTTGTACTGGGAGCTGTTTTTTCCCCATCTATTCCTGAGAAGATGGTGAAGTTGTTAAACACAAAAGGCAGAGAGATCCTCTTATTCATCAGTAAAACAATAGGGTGCCAAGTTAGCTTGGGTGTTTGACGTCCATCATGGTGCTCCAATGCAATTGCAGTGGTCTCAAGAACAGAGAAGGGAAATCCTTTATCCTGGACCTTCCTGCACTAGAACTTACCTGCTGTGTTACATGATGTATTCTCCAGATTGCGCACTATGATATGGTCCTCACTGTGACAGGCACTGTCACGGTCTCGTATACATTGTTCAGTCCAGTATACATTGAGCCCTCCTGCTGCTTAGGCAACTTTTCACATTAATATGTGCACCTGAGGAAAAGTTCCAGTATTTCTAGGGGATCTTCTCTCTCAGCCACAGGAAGCATGTGTTCAGGTAGTAGCTGCCCTGGCAGGATGAGGACCTAACTTGGGATACCGCCTTATCAAGGCAGGCTATATGCAATGAACGGTTGTGGAAAACAAAGTAATAGATCTTAAAGAAGATACTGAGAGCTGAATTATGCAATTAAGATTCTGTTGTGGAGTGATGTGATCCATGGAGACATGCTAGCATATGCCTCAGAACATCCCAAGTTCCTGACTTTGCAGTAGTCCAAACCAGCTGCCTGCCCAGAGCATGTCATTGTTCACCATCAGCCGTCATGGCCAGCTTCCCTTGTGTTCAGAAACACGGACTGTGGATGTGCCAGCCACTTTGGTAATGCAGACACAGTTTAGAAACTGGGGCTTCCTACAACTACATCAGCATCAGCTTGTACTTATATGGTCAAGCCAACATGGATCCAAAGAAAACCTTACAGAGAAGACTGAACACAACCCATTCCATGACAACTGTGCCTACAGAAGACACCACACATCTCAGGAAGTATGCGATACAAGCTCTGCAGAGGAACCACAGGGACACTCACAAGGGAACTTTACTGGGTGGGCAGGAAGAAGGCAGTGGCATAGTTTTATTGCCCCCTCCTGTCCAACAAAGTATCTGCTGGGGGAGGCTCCGTTATTGCTGTCTCTACCAAGTGAACCGCAGGTCACTCATCACTCTGTGTGGCTTATGGGCAACCACCCTAAGGTAAGCAGGAGGAAGAACATCTAATGGCTCTATCTAAGGAGCACTCTGTTTAGGGACTGAAATGATTTTTACTCAGCCCTAATGCAAAGCCTGGGGAAGATTTCTGGAACAACAAGAGGGCAGTTGGGGTCCCAGCTCTACTTGTTTGTGAAAGAGAGATGTACCTTTCTTCTCACAGTCAAAGCCAGGTGCTTTCTTTCCCCTCAATTCTCATGGATAGGCCATTTCCTTCAGCACATTCCCAAAATAATTAGAAGAGAGAAAAACATCTTTTCCCTCACAGCGTACTGACACAATGCTAAGGTACTGCTAGGGCCTGAAATCAGTGCAAAAATAAGCTTGATATGTAAGACCTGAGACCCTACTATCTTCATGACTCCAGATTCCATGAGTGTCTCCAAGCAGAAGCTTGATAATATATCAAACTCGACTAACAGATGATTTCAAAAGCAAAAAGCTGTACAGGTCTGATGGGGAAGATGTACATTTCCCCACAGACCACTGGGGAAAATTAAAATAAAGGAGTGGAGTGGAAAAGACTAAAATGGAGACTGAGTGGCAAAGTTGGGGTGAGAAGTCCCCACATTTTCTTTGTGGTTTTATGCCTGTAGAGTCTGCTTTTGTGCTGATTAATATAACAAACAAGATACTCACAAAAAGACTCCTAATCCTCACTGATCAGAAGTATAATGACATGGAAGCTGCAGCTGTTCCAGTGGATTTCTGAACAGCAGGCTCTTGTTGAATGAGCCCCATGATTATTTATCTCCATCATGGGCTCTTTATTCCAAGGTATTTGTTGTTTTCCCTGCATTTAGACAGTCTGTCCTTACACACAGAAAGCTCTGATAATGGATTTTTTTTATTAGCCTCTTCTTCCTCCTGCTTCTACAAACAATGCATCCCAAAATCACTGCATTATGAAGGGAAGGCGCTGCCAGCGTTTTAACAAGGGCCTCCCACAGCATTCTCCCCATTAGCCTCATAAACACAGGGCAGTGCTGGAGCATGTGCTGCAGAGAGAAGGGTCAGGAGACTATTTATTCTCTCCGTTTAAACAAAAATGCTTTCTCATGAGCAAGGAGAGAAGCAAACAAATAAATTAAGCTGTGCCTTGATGGAAGCATTTATATTGTGTCCTTGGGAAATGTACCGAGTGTGGGGTATAGTGCAGGCTAGTGTTTAACTTGGCTGATTTGAAATGGTTTGTGTGTAAGTGGAGACCTTGCAGGGGCATTGTGCAGCTTGATTTTTTCTTTTTTTTTAATATCTTGTGTTTGGTGCAATCTGCTCTGTTTCAAGGTAAAGTGCTCATTCTTTGGAGTCACCCTGTGACAGCACTGTGAGCTGGAGCCATAGGCCTGGGGTGTGCAGAGAGAAGATGAGAGGACTAATTGTGGTTGCTACAGATCTGTGACCTGATGCCAAGGGAATGCAGTTTCCCCATTTGCCAGATAAAGATGATGTTTTTGCACCCACCTCACGACTAATGTGCTACTGCTTGCATTGGCAAGTATTTTTACTGTTTTCTTGAGACTCACTGTAGGCAGACGTGGCTGATCATAGTCATCTCAAACAGGAGGAAAAACTCTAAGCCAGTGGTTCCTGGTTGTGTCACCAGCCATTCGGTTTAGTGCTGTGTGTAAACCTGTCCACTTGGTCCAGTTGGAGACTGGAAGTCCTGCTCAGGAACCCATTGCCTCAAAGCATGACGTACTTAAAGAAAAAGCTCTTTGGATAGTGTGAACTGCCATAGCACTCCTGATGTTTGCAGGGTTATGGTGGCTTACATCCAGCAGTGGTATGGCTCAACATGTCCATATTTATCAACATTTCCATATGAAAAGATGTGTTTCTATTATTGTATTTCATTTTCAGCTGGTTCTTTTTTTCCCTTTTTCCCCCTGGGATGACACCATTGGAAGCTTTTTAGCAACACTTCTCTCCCTGTCACTCACTGGACCAACATATGTTTTCTCTCCGTCTGATTCTATTGGAGTTGTAAACTAAAAAGGCTGTTTGATTATCATTTTTATGCAAGGTCAGCAGAAAGAGCACTCCTGTTACTTTTAAGAGAGTTTTAAACAGTGTTATACTATTTTTTCTGAATATGTAAACACAGAAATGAAGAGGCTCATTCTTTGATGCACTCCTGCCCTCCTTCCCACAGCCTTCCTCCTGGAAACCAGTGTCTTATAGGCTGTTCAGAGGAAGGCACCAAGCCTGTGAATTCCTTGAACCAGTTTGGCTCCACTTTAAAGTGAGTGATGAGCATCAATAAAACAAAACACAATATACAAATGAATTCTCCAAATCAGTATCAGCGTGGACATGGGATCCCCCAGCCTGGCAATTTTGGATGAATGAAACACGCTATTAAACAAAGCCACGAGGCTGTGTGCTTTCAGGGATTGGCTGGAATATGAAGCAGAGGCAGGAAGACTGGCAAGTTTGGGGATTCTTGACATTTCCAGGCAACTGCTTACTCAGCTGGGTGGATGGGACAGAGACAAAATGCAGCAGCTGAATGGACCAGACATCAGGCCTAAAGGGCAGTAGACAAGGCCAAACTCACAGAGTAGGTGGTAGCTTTGGCACATCACCTGCCCCTACCCTCAGAGGGTATCTCATCCAAGTTGTTGTATCACATCCGAGGAGTGGTCAATAGAGGTGGTGTGGTATGGGGATCTTGGAAAGGGCAGACATGATTTGTGCCAAAGCAGCAGGAGACTCTGCAGTTCATTCTTCACCTCAGGTACTTCACTGGATTCATCAATGACTGTGCAGCTCTTGCACCCCACAGACACTGAGGTTTCCTTTAGCCCTAGGTCTTGTTCTGGATCTTCTACAAGAGGCTCTTCTTCAGGGACACTGAGTACAGCTCCCGCAGCTGCATCAGCCCCAGGGAGCTGGAGAGTTCTTCTCAGCTCCTATGTGAGGGTGCACATCCTGGCCATGTTCTTGTGACACACCAGGTTGTGCCTGAGAAGAAGACAAGGCTTGGAGGGAGCCAGGGGTGAAGCATGCACTGCAGTGGATGCCTCAGCTCTTCATCAAGGGAATGAGCCTGCCAGAGCACTGGCGTGGTAGTTCAGAGCTGGCTGAGCTGTAGTCACTGAATATAAGGGCATGTAGGAACCTGCAGGATGGAGGCAGCAGGGAAGGCAGACTCCTGCGCAGCTGTATTGATGGCATCAAGGCTAAATTTTCTCCTCTAAGTGATAAGAATGCATCATGATTATTATTAGACACTGCTTTTTTTCTTGTTGCAAACAGTTGCATATATTAATACTCATAGGAACTGGACAAAATTAGTTGCCCACAGCTTTTTATAACATCTAGAGTTCAAAAAAGCGCGGGGTGCTTTTAGCCAGATTGTAACATTTTTGTCTTGCACAGCTGATGGGATGTCTGCTCTATATCCATCCATTTTCTGCTTAAAAGGTCATGTTTCATTTCCTAAATGAGCCTACCCTCCCCCTGCCCCCCAGCATTCTCTCTCTATGGCAAGACATCACTGCATTTTTCCTTCCCTACTATGCTGAAAGGGTGCTCATGCTTACAAGGTTTGTGTGCAGTGAGGGAGAAAAAACATCTGCCATCAGTGACTTTGCAGACATGGTATATTTACAAACCTTGTTAGTTGCCATGAATACGTCATGCCTGGTTGATGCCCTTATGGGCAAAGTAAAATTGTATGAAGGGTATTCTCTTTTCTGCTCCCCTAAGGAAAAAGGCCTCATTCTGTAAAGGTAGCAGACAGGTGTGAAAACTCCAGGGGATGGGGAAGAACATCCTGTAATTCACTTGAAACCAAAACCAACTGGCCATCTTTGAAAGTTCTGTCACAGGTAGGTAACTGCAGTCTCTCTTCTGAGTTCCACTGCTGCATGGGATTTGACACATGCCAATTTTGGTCTATGCTCCCACCTAACAAAAAGTGGTGCCAGAGGAACAGTATTAAATATTTTCTGTGGTAGAACTGTACACCACTTACTCCTCACCCATAGAAGTGATTATCTGATGTCACCATTGCTGTTCGTCTCCCCTGCTTAAGAGGAGATCCTCTCCAGTGTCATCTTCTGAGGCTCTGTCACTGTGAAAAGCTCTGAGGGATGCATCTGCACTGTTTCAACCCCAAATGCCAGCTAACAATAAATACAGGTGTGTAGCTCTCCTAAGTATTGGTAGGAGTTCTGAAAAGGCATTTTCCTTTGTAAGCAGCTTCCTTTTAATGGTGTCCATTTTAATGAGACCCTCATTATCCAGTGCTTCCAAGAACAATTTCCTCAACTTCCTTTAGCTTGCTAATACCTCCTGACATCATCTTTCTGTTATCACTTGTGTTATACATTGCATTCCAAATCTCTGCTCCTTCTGTAGTTTGGTTCTGAGGGCATCACAGAGAAGCAGCTGAGCCTCAGGGTCTCTGCAAGACTGGTTATTTTGCTATGAGGCAATGGATTGCCATTAGAAGTTCATGTAAGAAGCAGTTAAGCCTTATGTAATATCTCTGACTCAGTCTAAGCAAAACAGACACTCTGAACATGATGAACATGCATGTGTCAGTATTCAGGGGGCCGGAATCCCTTTTCCATGCCATCATCTATTTCTGTAACAAGACCTTTTATTAGTCCTGATTCAAGCTTCTTAGAGTTTAGCTGAAGAATCTGGAAATGCTCACAATTGTTTGCATTGGATGAACAATCTTCCCAGCCAGACCCAAATGGTAAAACTTGGGATTCACCTAGTTACAAAGCTAATTAAAGAATTGCTCCATTGCTTTTTGTTGAGCTTCTAAGTCTGAAAATCATGCTAAGCTAGGTTTTTTCAGGTACATCTGACTGTTCCTCTAGCATCTTTTCATAAAAAATTGCCTCCCCCTTTAAAAAAACTTACTGCCACCTTCGTGTTTTTAGAATATAGCAGCAGCAAAGAACCATTTGTAGGGAATACTGTCATGGTCCTAAAAACCTTTTGAAATCTTTTCCTGCATGGAACAGATAGCACAAATAGGCAGAGTAGTAGACCATTGCATTCCGCTTTCCTATAGGAGCACTTTACTGATATTGGCTCATATTTTTTCCCCTTTAACTGTGGAGCCAATCTTTGTGTGCCCTCTTGGATGTGTAAGTTGCTCTTTGTTTGCCACACCACCTGAATGTCAATGGGGGCAATTACGGTGCTTTACAATTCATGGGTACTTTTGGGGCACATCTGCACATAGATACATGCATTATGCTCCCAGCTATATTGAGGTTTGTCTCTAAATTTGCATTCCTTTTTCCTCTCATGCTTGAACTCTCAGGTTTGAAAATACTGCCACTTACCAGCTAAAGAGTGCTCGGTCAGAGGCTGCAGTGTGCAGGCTCTGACCCTTCCTGCAGTGTGCAGCACTCTGCAACAGACACAGCAAGCTGAACAAACGCTCTTTCCTATCCTGTTTGCCTTTTAAAGGCATGTGAAGGGAGCTGGCTCTATAGCTCAAAGAAAAGCAAATGTAGGAAAACAGAAGTGCATTACAGGCCCAGTCCTGCAAAGTAATGAGCACACTCAGTAATTCCATGTTCCTGAGGTCCAGCTCCCAAGTCCTTGCACAATTTAGCGTTAGAGCTGAAATGTCTCACGTACTTAACGTAAAATGCCCATTACAGGGTTTGTAAGCAAGGAAGGGATCGGGTTTGGGAAACAGATTCAAAGCCGCTGAAGGTCTGTGGGTGGCAAACAGAAGGCACAGAGCCAGAACGGCGGTAAAGGATGCAATTAAAACAACAGTACCAGCAGGTGAAAAGCCACGGTATAAAGCAGGGACAGAGTGCAAATCAGTGCAGTTCAATAGGAAAGGATGCTACCAGACAGAGACTGAATGACTGGCAAGAGGCTGTTGGTGGCCACAAGAGATGATAAATCTGGAAGCAGCATGAGCGAGTCTGTTATCTAGCTGAAGCAGTCAGGCAGCACTCCTTGATAGACAAATTCAGGAAGCAATGACATTAAATAGATGTAAACAAGCTGTTTCAGCACTAAAATTTTGTTACTAACCAATTAAATTTCATTTTCTGCTCTTAGCTGGCGGCCCTGGCTCACACCCCCTTCGCTCTTACTGTTCCACAAAGATAAAACACGTTGTACACTATTTCCATCAAAATCAGGAGATGGATGGAAAACCCTTCCTTTCTCTAATGAGGCTGAAAGGCTCCTTACCCTACGTATCAGAGAAGCCTGTCACATTTACATTAATTGATGCTGAGAGTTGTAGAGTTGTTCAGAAAGTGTTCAGGGCCAAAGAGGAATGGGAGGCCCACGAAAACGTGCGGTTAAAGTGGATTAGACTGTGCATTAGTGAGGCCTGCAATTTCCAAATCCAGTGTTCCTTCCTAAGGTTTAGTATTCACGCCACACCAAACAGTGCTGTGTGGGGAGCCAGAGGCCCTCTGACAAGCAGCTGTTTCATCCTCCAAGTAGACTATTTTTATTAATGCCAGCAAAAAGCCCACAGAACAGAAACATGCTGCTGTCATCATCTGCCTCATTCTGCCAGTGATTTTGTCCATGCAGGAGTTTTTGTAACTGTAAATGACAATGCTGCTTTTAATTCATACATTTCAGTCCTTTCAATGTTCTCAGAGCTAATGATTTCAGCACAACTTTCATTTCGCATCACCCTCATCATTTACTGAAATGGATCTGTCCTGGGAACACCTTCTTTTTATAGCAGCTTTTACTTCCGGATGGAGCTTTTCATTTCCAGGCACGGACTGTTGCGCAACAGCCGACAGTAAACTTGAGAGAGAGAAAAAAAGAAATAAAGTTGTGATTTAGAGAAAGCAGAATTTCTGAAACAATGCAAAGGCTAAGCTGTTAGCCAAAATTCTGATGGCCTTCGTGAACAACAAACATCTGTAAACACAGGGTGATTCCTGGCCAGGACTGAGCCCAGTGTGACTTACCTCTCTCCAGATACCTGCTGCATCCTGCAAAAGGTTGCCTTTGAAACCCAGCCATGAGCACTGCGAAATGCCAGCGAGCTTCTCCTTTTTGACAGCAAATGCTCTTAAAGCCAGACCTTAAAAAGAGCATCCCTGGTCATTAGGGTGCACAGTGCTTCTGTACCTCTGAAACAGCATTTACTGTGTAGAGGGCAAAGAAAGACAGGGAGTAGGATTCATCACACCAACATTAATCACAGTAATAAAGCTGCCCAGCGGTGCTCCAGGTTGTAGCTTGTTCTGAAGGCAAGGAGGGCTGCATGCTCACTGACCCACGGCCCTCAGCCCCTTGCCAGGGTCTCTGGGCAGGTGCAGGCCCTGAGGCACTGAAGCAGCCTTAGGCCTCCCTGTTGCCTGGGGCAGCCCCACACTGCTGCAGGGCTGCTGTTGAGAGAGGGGGGGAAGATGGTGACCATGGCTCCTCCGTGCTGGGGGCTGGGGGCTGTTCATGACGTGTTGGCTGGCTACGGGAAGCACATCCGAGCCCCCCAAGCCAGGCAGTGGTTTCCCAGCCGTGCTGATGGGGTGCCTGAGGCAGCAACCACAGGCAGCACTGCCTTTTGGACATGGGTTGCTGCTGCACACTTCCCCCAGAAATGAATTCACCTTGGCCATTCATCATCACCGCAGGCAATCTAATTAGAGCCCTGTCTGAAAAGGAGAGGCTCATTTATAATAGAGACTTTGTTATGGAAGTGTAATACCTCCAACTACATTTTTGCAGCACGTTTTTTTTAAGGAAAATTAATTAATTGTCTGGTGCATTTGAAAATAACCAGCCTCCCGAGGATGGCGCAGCGGCTCCTCTCAGCGCACTCCATCCCCACCCAGGTCGCCTGCTGTGTGACAGTGAAATGCTAAAATCACTTCGGCAGAGAGGCAGTCTCAGAGGCTGCTGTTTATTTTCTACAGCAGAGGAATATCTCAGGATGCAGCCTGCACCTCTGCCCTGTGGGACCGTCTCTAATTGCGCGCTGTGCGCTGCAGAAGCATTCAAAATGCACAGTTCAGAAAGTGGAATTAAACATGGAGGGGAGATGCACCCACATGTAGTACGCACTCAGCTTGGTCTTTGAAAGAGGTGAATGTAAGAATGCATTTTGAGAAGCACAAAAATGGATAGTGGAATAAGGCAGATAGTCTCCTGTTGACGTGCACGCTGCACAGTGACTGGTGAAGCGGTTTAAGAGCTGAGAATCTGGGCCCATGTGCTTGGCTCCTTCTCACACCCACTTTTGCTCCTTATTTGAGCAGTCCCAGTGATGGGACAGTTCAGGTGGGTGCTGCTCAGGAGTGGTTTCAGACATAAGTGGGGCCAGCTGCACAGTGGCAGAGAAAAGACTCAGCATGTCCCTGTCACTGCTGAGGATGTGTTGGAGAATGAATGGCGTGCACCTCACCAGATGAAAACCCTGGAGTGGACTGAAGTGCTCCTAATGTGAGGTAGGTTCTGTTCTGAGCTGTCCAGGATACCCCATCTCAGGTCACTCCAAAAAACAAAAGTAAAAGCAGTGGATGGAGGCCCTTTTTCATTATCTCCAGGGCTTGCTAGGTAGTCGTATTTCTTCTAACTACACTTCTTCTTGTGGAGAGGCCAAGTATTAGATGAGGCATTGGTGCAAAGAAGCAATCACCCCAAAAATGATGAGTAAGATCCCCAGGCAGTACGAGAGAGGAATAAACTGCAGTGGCATTTGGGATGAGGTGTACTCCAGAAGCTCAGAAAAGGATCAGCTGAGTTTGGAAGTGAGCAGTGGAAAGTAGGATGTGGAAGAAAAAGAGTCTTTGCGAGAAAGAAAATAACCATACTGCAAGAAGATACTGGGAGAATGGTTTGACATTTTGCCTGTACAGGAGAGGAGAAATGGGCACCTGAATTTTACAGCAGGTAAGAAAGCAAAGTTTTCTGAAGAAAAGGCTAAGGACAGAGCAGGGATGATACGACCACTTCTGAAATCTTGCTTACTGGCTTTTATCTGTTGGTAGAGTGCAAAAAAAGAGATGGAGCCACAGCAGGGACTATTAGGAAAAGGACCTCCAGGAGACAAATAAAATTGGGCACTTTTGCCAGCTGAAGCCCTCCTATAAGTAGAATAAAGCACAAAGTATTGTACAAAGTGTTGTATTAAGGCTGTGAACATCTTTTTACACAGTGGCACTCTTTACTACACTGTGAGTTCCGTTACTCCCATGCTCTCTCAGGTAATCCTTTTAAGGCTATTCTGGTGTTTGGACTTGGACAGAGGGTCTTGCTCTCATTGCTTGGAAGAATAAATCACAAGACATGTGTGATACTACCTCATGGTCAGTGAGAAAACTGGTTTTGTGAGTTTTTTTGCCAGCTGCTTCTCTAAATACTGTCCAAAACCAAAAGCAGACAGTCTCTATGCACAGTAACCTGTCCTCCTATGTGTATGGACGAGTGTTGGCAATCACAGGGTATTTTCTTTCCATGCTAACCAGCACAAGCCAGCCAGGTCTGGAAGCAGTGTAACCACATTAGTGTGATGCTGGGTGTGAACTAACAAACCAGGTCAGCATTTATCTCAAGAAGTCTGCCTTGAGTACACCCTATGACCATACACTCAGTTCGATCAAAAGACAGACAGATGTCTTTTCAGGTTGGAAACCAACATCCTTGTGAGGACAGGGAATAAATGCATGGCCGGGAATGGGTGGAGAACAAGGACTGCAATGAAGAGATTAGAGTGGCTGCCCAGCTATAGCGTGCCTTCATCTCTGCAGGACTTTTTACTTACCTGCTTAATGGCTCTTACTTCACAGGGTTTTCATTACACATTTTTGTCTGTATCTTTGCAGTACTAACCATGGAATGCTGCATGCTTTAACCTGTACTTTTGCTATTTTGATGTTGAGCTATGTCTGTTCTAATTAGGTATTCATACAGTGATAAACAGTCATTTCTTATACACATTATGCAGAACCTTGCATTGTTTTCCTGTATTTTCTGTTACTTCTTTTGTAGTGTTTAAGGCAGGACACAATTCTTTTGAGAGAGGAAAAAGAAAGATGTTTATGAAAGGGCTTTTCTGCACAAGCATAAAAAATGGCAAGTGCAGTCCTCATAAAATTGGAGGCCAGCACAGATCTTGGGACCTCTAGACCTTTTGCTAAGGTCTGGTGGAAAATGCCATGGAGCTCCACTAGCTTTAACCAGGCTCATGCAGTAATTTTGTGCAGGTCACTTCAGCAGGAAGCTGTGCACTTGCTCCACTGCAGCTCCAGACCTGTTAAAACAACAAGGGTCTGTGTTGTTGTCTGCATGTCAATGGTGGCAGCTGCTCACCAACAGCCTCCAGGAAATGCAGGATCTCTTTCAGCAATATGGGGACCATTATATATTTGGGGTCTTACAACATTTTGGACAGAATTTATTGACTCAATTTATTCATGTGGAGAGTAGTCTGCTGTTTGTATATCCCTGGGAGTATCTGAACAGTTAAACTGCACCACTCATGGTAATCTTTCTCTTTTTGCCATGCATTCAGAGTTAACACTGAAGAAATGTTAACACTACAGCCGTTGGTTTCTGTGCTGTCCGGTGGAAATCTAAAGGCTAGCTGGTATGACTTTGCAAGTCCTGCTGCATAAACCCAATTTTGGTCACCTCCGTGTGCATGTTTTCACTCCTCCCACGTGGGTTACGTCAGTCCTTTAACAGCACAGACCTCGGACTTGATTTCTGGTATCTCCTGCAGTGTCTTCAATGAAGTAATAAACCTACAATAATATAAACATGGTCTGAGCAAGAAAGTCAATCCTACAGTTTTTAAGGGGGGGAGAAATTGCCTGAACTTGACAAAATCTTGACTCTCAATGCAGAAGCTTACTCTTTTCATGCTTTAGTTGATCAATCTGGTTCTTTTTGAGGGAAATCCACAGACGCACATGTCACACACAAAACATCTGTTTTAATGGGCTTGTGTAATAAAAAATGGATTCATTTGAAAAAATTTAACGCTGTTGGCTGTTACTATATAACATGTAATACAGCCTAAAGCTATGTACTATGTAAAATGAAAGAGCATGCCAGAAATAGTTTGAAAAAGTATATGCTGTGCCTTGCATTGTTCATTGTCTTTTCCTGAGCTAGACAAAGGATACTATGTCAAAACCACATTCTGTGCAAAGACCATTTTACAACCGTTTACATAAAAATGGTAGATGTCACAAATCTATCTGCCAGTTAAAATCCCACACTTTTTTACACTGTGTATTCAAGTAAGCAATCCCACATGATATATGTTAATGCAATATTTAATTCTGCATTTATTGTGCACTCGGACAGGAAGGATAAGGAAGATGAGAAAAGGGGCACAAAGCTCTTTCAACTTAGAGTTTTAGATTGTGTGGCACATGCTTTTCTTTCTAACACAACCATGAGAAAGCAGGGAAGCTGCTGTTGAAGCAACCTTGACATCAGGATCTGTTTCAGCTCGCAAGCTTTCTCTGCCCATCAGGCCCCTTTCACCCTGTACGCCAAGAAGTCCAAAGGTTAACTAGCACCTGGAAGCTTGCTAGTACCAGGTGCATTTTTTACTACTAATTTTTTACACTAAGCTTTGCAATATGTGCTGTGCTTCTTAAAGCTCCAGCTTCTGGGTTTGTGTGCTTCCTTCAGCTTTAATGTAAAAGGCTTTCAGAATAAAGCTTGAATACAGAGCTTCAGGGATCTTAATGAACTCAAAGAGTTGAGGGACCTCGCTGTCACCTCCCCAGCGGGGAAGTTTGATGGTAAATCCCAGAAGCTGTGGGAGCTCTGCCTGTGCTATCACCTTCTCACATTGCTGGGCACAGCATCAGTGGGTTGCAGTCACCCGCTTCTTAGATGCCATCACGACATGACGGGTGCTCTGCTTAATGTTCCCTCCATCCAGTTCTCTCTCAGTGTATGTCTGGTCCTGTGATCCTCACCTCCCTCCTTTTTATTTCACTGTCATCCCCCATAATCTGCACTTTTTCTCCTTTTCTTTCTTTTTCCTTTAGACCTTATCAGTATCAGGGAACTTTGAGGTTTGGTAAAGGCCAGCCTGGTCTCATAAAAGAGTGGCTGGCTTTCAAGGACAGAAGCCTCATCAATGTCAGCAATCAGTGAAGTTGTACAACTGTACTGTCTACTTAGTGCGCTTACTGCCTTGTGCTTCATAGCATAGCCAGGCAATGGAGAAGACAGGGAAACTCTTTCACAGGCAGTTTTTATGGTGCTGAGTTGTCCCTAAACACTTTCCATTGGGCTTCACCTGATGACTAATTTGAGGATCTACCTGTTACTGCTGAAGCTGGAATTTTCTTTCCAAGTTATGTAAAACTGCCCCATGGCATTTTGTATTGCAGACCAACAGGTGTCACGGGAGTAAATGAAAGGCCTCTGTAGTCCAGCAGAACCCGAGTGAAACCAGAGGAACTTTATAATGTTCAGTGGAAGAAGCAGAAAGTGTTTTTGAATCACCCAGAAAAGTCAAGCTCCACTTGTTTTTTAACATGGTTCAGCTTAAAAATGTTTTCATTTCTACCTGAATTACCAGAAAATTAGACTGTGCTTTAGAATTTCAGAGGCTTTATCTCTGGAGCCTCCAAGAGGGCTCACACACATAATCTGTGTGAACCCTTTCATCCATCACAGAGATGACGCATCAGGTGTTTGGAAGCACGGAATGATGCTACACAGCAGTTGGGTACAGACAGTGAAAAATGCCAGGTTTTATGTAAACTGTAAAAAGGAATTAGGTAGACTGGAAGCATTTACTCAGTGGGGATTTGGCTGGGCCATGTGCACCTTATGTGAAAAATGCTCTAATATCTTCCATCAGCAGAAGCAGCTAGGGCCCTAGTAAAGTGTCTCCTTCAGATAATAAGAAGAGCACTCCTTTGTAATATGCTCAGGGTAGAGAGATAGGGAGAATTGTATCTGCCAAACACTTCCCACAGCCCCTGACTATTTAGTATTAGTCTCTAATCTAGCCTTTACAAAGCCCAAAACTTTCTCAGGTGGTCTTTGGTGGGGTGTGTGCTTACAGTGAGCTGTACCAGGTCTGCTTGTGGCCTGATGCATTGTGCATCTTCCAGTGTTTATTTCCAGATTATTTTTGATTTCTCATCTTTATCGATGTGGATGGTCAAGTTGTGGAAACCATGTAATAGGAGTCCTTATAGGTACTCACTGGAGGAAAGAAGCAGAAAATAGCACATATCTTAACTGCAGAAGAGACAGAACATGGAGGCATTCAGGGCAACTGAGTGTGGAACCAGTGTTTCACTGAGACACCTGACATGAATCCAGGAATAAAAAATATCACCTGCCTTGGTTTTAGCTGCCACAATTGAAGTTTTAGATTAGAAAATATGAGATCTGTCATAAACCACAGGTAGGCTGATAACTTCAGTTGCATGAGATTCTTCTCTGACTTGAAGCATATGAGCAGGGAAGAGTTGGTGTCACAGAAGCAGGCTAGAAATTTGAGGGCAGGAGCAGTTCCTATAGAAGTGACCAGGTTTGCCTCATGCTGCATTGTTGTGGGAAGCTTTTTAGCAGAGCAGAAAAAAAGAATCAGTGAAGTGGCCTTCTGTCAGTAAAAGTGTTTTTGTCAGAATGCAATTATTTTGTGGAAATGTGTCAAAACTTAAAATAGGAAAATGAGAAACAATTATCTTTTGACTTTCTCATTTTACTGTGGTAACATCAAATTGTTTCTTTTGTGCAAGTGAAAATGTTTCATTCTGATTTCTTGAACTTTCCTATTGCAACTTTTGCTATTGTATTTACATATTCCTGTTTCTATATTCCATATTTATGTTGTCTCAGTGTTGCAGAAGTGCAGAATTTCTGGTTCTGCAGAAACACTCCTATCTTATGTTTTGTTCTGAGTTGAAGAGTTAGCTTGTTTTTAAAATGGTGCTCTTCACCCCCTCACCCCAAACAGATATGCAGGGTTTTGTGGCACCTCTGCTTCTAAAACAGAATTCATTTTGCCCTCAATTTTGCATGCACAGCAAAACCTTCTGAGTCCAAGGTGGTGGTTGTGGTGATTGTGGTTTGGATCAGCCCCTGTCCTGAGCTCAGGTTTTGGTTCTGAGGCGTTATAGCGATTGAGAAGTAGTAACCAACCCCTGAATAATATATGTTTTCCCAGTGCTTTCTAGAGCAATTTGGATTCCTTCCAGCTCCTTTCCATAATTCTTTCAGGAGTCCTTCCTCTCATGCCCGGGTGGTGCCACTCTCAGTTCCACCATGCCATCAAATCAGAATCCTTGTGGAAATGTACAACACAGAAAAAGCAGCTGTCTGGAAAGTCTCCAGTTACCTTTCTGACTGTTTCTGCACTGTTTCCGTCTTCTGAGGTAAGCCAGTGTGCTCTGCTCATGCCTACTTTCTAAGCTTGCAATGCTTTTCCTTGGATTCTCTGCACCACTGACTTGTATGTTAGGTTGGCATTTAAAATGTAATTCTTAATGGCAACATTGAGAGGAATTAAAAAGAGATCAGAAAACAACAGTTTTTTAGGAAAAAACTGGGTGTGAACAGCAGTTCTTTTGCCTTGCTTCAAAATCCTTCAGCATCAGTCTGCAATTAAGGAAAGAACAAGAGAGATTCCAGACACAGAGATGTTTTTCCCAAGAGGATGTGTGTGTGCAGAGGGGGGTGAGTGCTAATTGACTCCCTTTGCTCCTTGTGTCCAAACCAACCTGGCAATGAAATCAAGTGGGATTCAGTGCGGATGTAAACCAGAAAGGCAAGAGGAACAATGCCTTTCCCAGCTACTGCCTTATGTTTTCCCACTCCCACTGGGGCCTTGGGAGGCTGCTGCTGCATTGGTGGAGGATGGCTGCAATATGCATTCATAGCAAAAAAGTAATTTCTAAAAAATTTCCAGGTGAGTGTCAGTGTGCTACTGATCAAAATGAGGGTTGATTGCAAAACTAAAAATGAAGCAAACTCTTTGCATAATTTGGTGGACTGCTGCTGTGTGTGTGCGTGTACTTGTTTATGCACTCTTCCTTAAGCATTGTGAATTGAATTAATCATGGAAGGAGAGGCACACTGTGCTCCTATTCTTGGTGCAGTTCCAGAGCTGGTTTATGTGTTTCAACTGGAGTAAGACCTGGGTTAGGAGATACGGGAGAGGCCAGGACTTGCTCTCTAACTGCTATATTTGTGGGCAAGATTTAAAGGCAGTTCAATGTATTTTGCATGACTTCAGAAATTTTAGACTGTATTCCATATTCACTGGGTCTGCACAGTAAATACAGAACACAGTATAAAATTTCTCAAGGGAAAGAGCTATTTCATCTCAGCTTCTAGGAATGCTCAAGTTAAATGTCTGGGCCTACTTGGGTAACCACAGCTATTGAAATAAAGCAGATGAAATCCCACATCCGATTGCAACACCCCAGAAATGAAGCCTTAATGTTCCTGATAATGCCCCATAAATTGCCAGTTCTGATCAAGCACCAGTGCCCCTGAAGCCAGGCTTATTTACATCAGCCCAGAGTCTGGTCCATGGAGTAGATACATGTTCTTCATCTCACTAAGACCTCACAAATTTGAGCTGGATGAGTTAAGGTTAAGCAGATGGATTGGTACGTTGACGCCTTTCAGTGGGCTGCAAGTAGTCTGAACTAACCCACTTTCTCCCTACAAAGGCGTACAACATAAACAGCTTCCTGGCAGTGCAGATGGACTGCTCCACTCAATCCAGCCTTATTTTGTTCTGTGAGATGAAGCAAAATGACCACAGCTTATTTGATAGGCTCTAGATTCATTGCTTCAAGCTGTTTTCTCAGTAAAGACAAACCCAAACTGTGTCAGTTACCTGAAGCATTGGACTGGACCCATTACTTTTAATACATTCCTTTGAGGAAGGAGGGAGCTTCTAAAAAGTTCCTTAAGGTTTCCTCATTTTCCCTCACATACTAATCCTGTCCTTTGGGATGCCACCATCAGTCCTTAGGTGTTGACAGGCTACTGTGCAGAGCCCATTGGCATGACAGGTCCTTATCCCTACATTTGCGCTGTGGGATGTTTTGGCAATACAAAAGGAAGGTTTTGTTAGCTGTCATGGTGAAAAGAGAAGGCACTGGAAAACAGTAGTTTAAAGCTTGGTGCACTGTTACCTTAACCTTCAAGTGCCTCAGTTTTCCTACTAGTAGAGAACAGAAGTAAATAGTGGAAAATGGGGAAAATTAAATGAACCTACTAATTAACATCTGTAAACCCCCTAAATTATCAGTGCAAATACTTGTGTGAGATAATCAGTGTACTGAAAGGTCTGCTAATCTGTAGTCCCTTGCAAGTGTAGGTACATGAATAGCACTCTCCTGCAGGCAGGTCTGCCTGGAGTTGGCTAAGAGAGGCCAAGCAGAAGCAGCAAAGTGCCTTTGGAAACAGACGGGAACTGCAAAGACAAGGGAGAGGTCTCAAAATCCCACTCAGCCTATAGGTTTCCTGCTGAGCTGGTGCTGCAAGAGGGAAGAAAGCATGCAACTATGCCTCAAAAGCTTCTGACTTGCTTTCTGTGTCTGCCCTCATTTAGCTGCCAGGGGTGTCTGGAGCAGCACAGCAGAAAATCAGAACCAGCTAGGGACTTCCTCCCCAGTACCATCAACCTGTGGGGGACTCACACTGGCAAAGCCAGAGCCTCCAGTTCATACAGAGCTCATGGTCACAGTGAAGTGGACTGAGGAGCAGTGAGAAGGCAGAGGATGCTGTCAGCTGGTGTTTGGATCATCAGAGGTACATCGCTACGAAGGATGTGAGGCATACATTTGCAATATGGCCATAGGCTGGCAGCATCAAGCTGTGAAGGCAGAAGAGGCTGAGAAGAGTGCTGGTGCTTTCTGTGCAGAGGTGGTCTGTGGCAGGAACACTGTACAGTTGGATGAGAGAGAAAGGGGAAGCCTCAGGGCTGCCTGAGCATGTTGAAGAGGTCATGCTGAGCTGGTGCTTTCCACCTACCTGTCATTCCCTCCTTGCTCAATGACCTCTATTGCTCCCTGACCCAGTCCTCTACTCAAGGCAGTACTTTGTGTTGGGGCTTTTTTGCCCCCTCAGCCTCTCATCAAGGTGTACATAAAGCTTCCCACTCCATGTGGGTCTGCAGGATTCTGCTATTCTCCAACAGGGCTAAAAATTGTCTGCAGCAAAGCAACTCTCTGTGGAATTTATTTGACTAAAAGATTAGATTGCATGAAATGCATGAAAAGGGCTAGATCCTCATGGCTGTTATAAATCCTCATTTACAACATAGATCACAGCTGTAACCAACATGTAAATCACAATGCTCCCTTCTGGCTTGAAAATCTATGAATCTATGAAAATTGGCATAATTGCATTGATTTGAGGAGGGCTGCTGTGATTTACACTGGCTGGGGACACAGCCCAGCGTACGCCCATCCTGTTAGAGCAAATTACAATTCTCTCTGTGGCACGGCAGTTCAGCATCCAGGCAGGCTGGGTCAGCAGCAGCGTGCTGTGCCTCCCATCAGCAAGTACGCTGCTCCTGGGGCTTTGAGAGGAGCAGGGCTCACAGCTCCCCACCCTGAACACTAAGCCTGTTTCTTTGCCTCCCTGTTAGGCTGTGTTTGAAAAACAGCTATTGCCCAGCAAAGTAATACAGCGTAAGAAATGTAGAAGTGGCGATGCCTTGACCAGGAGAAGCCTGTGAGGGGTTTCACAAGCTAGCTCATCCTGTCAGATGTGTGGTTCAGGAAATGCTTCTGCTGAATGCATCCTGCACTTCTGCCCATATACCCTTCTGAAGCCCTCAGTGCCAGTTCCTTGGCATAGCAAAGGATACAGGCACAGTAAGCGTCAAATCAGGTTCAAAGCTATTGAGTCTTTGCTGTGTGCAATGAAGGGATCATGTTTTCTGGCTGCTGCATAAGTGGAGGCTGATGCAAAATTAGGTAGGTTGCACAAAGAGCAAAGGGGAAATACAGAGAAGAATCCCAAAGAATGCATTTTATTCTGCATGCAACCTATAAGAAAGCTCAAGATTGTTAACTATTAATTGACTTTACATGGGATTGTTTTCAGGTAGAATAGCAATTCACCTCAAAGTCTGTGGAATAAGAATCAAAGTTGTTAGTCTCACATAGTATTTATGAAAGCCTTTGTTGACACTGAAAGCCCTATTTAAGGCTACACTTGCACTTGTCTTACAATGGCTTGTTTTCTGTTCTTACAGCTTCCTGAAAAAATTGTTACTACAAATTAAACGTTCAATGCCTGTCCTTTGCTCAGGAGCAGAAGTTTGTTGTTTTGGAGAGAAACATATTGACCAAGTTTCTAAGAAAAAGGGGGGGGGGGGGGGGGGGGGGGAACCCTTTTCTATTATCAAATTACATTTGGATTCTTTTGCATACTATTTAATCTTGATTAAATCTGTGCGCCAAAAATATGTGGTTTGCTTAATTCTCACTCAGGCCTGGAGTCAAGGTCAATTGATTTTGGACACGATCAATGAACACTTTCTGCTGTGCTCAGAGTCATGCGAGTGCAAGTCACAACAAATAAATTTTGACAAGACTGTGGGAGTGCAGAATGTGGCCAAATTTGTATTTTGACTACACAGTTGTATCTCTCTAGGGATATTGATGTTGGTTTTGCATATTTTCATAATCCAGGCTTTGGAGGACTTTTAGGTTTGGATTTTTGTTTAAATTGTCTGGTTGTGGTGCTATGATGGATGTTCAGTTTCCCTGAAGATCTGTGTAAATAATAGATCTAATTTTGGTGACCAACCTGAAACTTGCAGCTTCTCATGAATAAACAACAGAACCAGAGGGTTTCACCCAGCTCTGTTGCAACAGCCACTTCCAAAGCAGAGTCCTGAGATTGTATCAGGTATATGAGCCTGCCACCAGTTTCAGTCATTAGCAAGTAAAAGAGACAGAGGCACTAAATTAAGGGTGTGCACCCTCCCTCTCACCCCTTCTTCCAAATACTGGTCTTTGGTGGGGAGGGAATGATTGGTCATCCCACCTCCTTGGCCCCCTGATCTGCACTGCGCTCCTCAGGGCGCTCCTGCCTGTGCTTGACTGCCTAACATCTCTGCCATGGCAATGAAAGACAGGCCTGTGCTCTGAAACATCCTGTAAAATAATCAACCTGCTGACATATTTTGCAGTCTCATCCTCTACGGTTTTGAAAGGAAAGTCATCCTGGACACATTCAGTATGAAAAATGCCCCTGATTGCAGGTTTTACTGGCACTTGCCACAGCTGGCTCCAACACAAGTTTCTGTGAGATAGGTGTGGCCCCGAAAAACTCCATCCCACTCATGCCAGGCCTGTCCTGGCTTGCTTGCATGAGGAAAAGAGCTCACACTTGGTGTGCAAAAGCCCTTTACGAAAAGGATCTCCTGACCTAGCTACAAATAGGAAGAGAATGTCTTCTCAAGCAATTCACAGTCTTCTGTCCTCTTTAATCTTGTGCTGCTATCTGTCCTCCCCACCCCATTGCCAGGGAAAAAAAACTATTCCTTTGGCAAATGCTGCTCTGACAATGAAATTGCTTGCATGGAACACCCCTGCCTTGTCAGGAAACATGCTTTTGGTGGGTCTTTTCTGGCTGGCTGGGCTGGGAGGATGGTAACTCAAATTATCTCCATGTGCATGCATGAAAGGAGTGCCTGACATCTGCAGCTGGCTACCTGATGGGTGGTGTGCCACATGGCTTTACCATCTACCCTCCCAGGGAGCTACCTAACATGCAAGCAGGGCAGGTCCCTGGCTGCATCCCAAGTTTCCCTGTGGCTGGTGGGCTGGTGCCTGCCACTGAAGCAGGTTGTTCGCTTCCTGCTTAGTGGATGTTTATATTACACTATAAAACGAAGCACAATATCAAAGCTGGCTGAGACTGTGTTGTAAGAAAATCCTCTGATCTTGCTAGCTCTTCTCTGTGTTTAGCCTTTTATCAGGACATGAGCTCATTGCTGTTTCAGGCTAAAGCAGAGCTTTGTATGGGTGCTTTGCTTTCACTCTTGAAATTCTCTATTTGACTTGCAGCCTGTGTCAGAAAGGGCCCGATCATAAAAAAAAAAGGAAATACTTTTAGCAGGAAAGTTAGCAGTCACTTACACATCACTCTTCCAAGGAATACAGGTGTGCAAGGAGAGAAGAGTCACACGTCTCTCTTTGAATCAGGTTCTCAGAGCATCTGTCTAGATACTAAAAATCTTCGGCAGAAGATCACCAATTTCTTTTATGTCACTGAGAGTTCTAGTTGCCTGGCAATACCCAGTAACATCCAAGTGCCTCAGAGGACTGGATGTAAACTGCAACATCGGTGCATTGTAAGTGGAGGCAGGTGTATTTCAAGGTTTTTACAAAGGAAACGTTAAACAGACAGTTGAAATGAGTTCTTTTTATTCACGTAATATTTTATTCCTTGTGATAACCAACTTCTGTTGGAGATTTATTAAATAATCTCCAACAAAACCTTCCCCAGCCTTTGTCTGATGTTTTAATTTTTTGTTGTTGGTCTGTGTGTCACACTCATGATTCTGTTGCTGCTGAAATTTAGACAAGGGGATGTCTGACTAGGATATCCAGAGCCTTGTCAAGATATGCAGGGCAGGACTGAGGGACACAGCTTGAGGTATCATCCTGCCCTGGTGCTGGCTGGGCAATCTCGAGGGGTGTCATAAGGCTCCTGACATGTGAGCATGGGATCACCTCCTTTGTGGCAATGAGCGTGGGTTGTGCAAAATGATGGACAGCTTACCAGCAGGGCCAAATAGCCAGTTCTTCAAGATATGACCATGATGCTTTCCCCAAGTCAAGATTGTTAACAGCTCATTTAAAACAGTCCAGGAGACTTGGTGATAGATTTAGCTCAGCTTCCAGAGCTGACACACTGGCAACCCCAGCATAATACCTGATCTACAGCAGAAGAAACACTCATCCTTCTCGTTGGCTTTTCCCTCAATACAGCTGCCACCTAAGCAGCATGATTGTCTTAACTTGGCTTCCTAGGTCCTGTTTCCATGCTGTACTGCACAGCAAGATCAGGTACTCAGAAGACCTGTTCTGTTACAGAAAGACTCAGACTCCACCAGTCACAGGACTGCTCAGAGCATTTAAGATACAATTTATGGCTTAAATCCAGGCTCAGCAGCAGGGGTTGCACACATTAGAGCCTGCCTCCATGTGGTAGCTGTCTGTTTCAGGAGCAAGAGAAAGCTTCAGAAAAAGTCGGCAGAGAGTTGGCTTTGTTTTGTTTTCTTTTCTGTTTGGTATTTCATCTAACTGTCAGGAGAGTGTCTTCTTTTGGTTTTTGGTTGGGTTTTTCAATTCATAACAGAATTCGTCTTCATCATGTCTCTGAACACAGGACAGAAGGTGAATGCTGTTTGCCATAGCTGAGGAAATATATGTTTCAGTCAATTCAGTTTCCTTCCTTTAACAGTGATAGAAATGAATTTCAATAGAGCCTTGCTGTGAAAGTTACCCCTGCTTAACTTTATGGTGTAGCCTGTTTATTTGTATTGTAAACTCTAATTCATCAATGACTAGTTCAAATTGTGCTTTTAAATTCAAAGGTATGTAAAATGAATGCATAAAGGACAGTTGACCCACTATTTAAGTGGTTTTTGTTGCTCAGATTACAGTTCCTCATAGTCTAGAATAACAAAGAGCTTTCTAGAGATGTCTGAGAAAACGATCTTAAGCTGTTTCCCAGGGGATCTGGGTTTCTTTACTGCATTTCTCCTCTTTCTCTTAACAGACTTGCAGTGGTGCCTGTAGCAGAAAGACAAGCTGATGTACAACAGCCCATTCCAAATGGAAAAAGGAGTCCAATGCTTCCTTTAGCTGTCCACCAAAAAACTCACCATCATGTGCATATTCCATTACTGGGTGAGGAACAGCTTGGCACCATTCACACTTCTCATCATCACAAAGGTGATGCTGGACAAGGACAAACTATTGTATTCTGAATCAAGAAAATAGGCCTAGTATATAGGTCTATTGAAGTCTCCCTCTCAGATGTACACTTGGCTACTTCTTGTTCTGCTTCTTGATCCCTCATGCTTTTAAGCACCGCTTGGTCTGAAGTGATCAGTGCACTCTGAACTTCACTTGCTTCTCCTGGTATATTCTCTAGAAATGAGAACAGACAGCTGTGCTGATCCCAAGAATCATGTTCACCTCCTCTTCCTGTGCCAGAATTTTGCAGTGGCATAAACTCATGCTTTCTCAGAATCTCCTTTCAAGGTTCTTATCATAAGTATTAGAAGTCAAATTATTCTTTGTTTTAGTAGCATAAAAAATACACTAAGGTAGACAAATCAGTGAACTATCATTTCTAAATAATTTAGCCAAAAGCTAAAAAAAGCTCGTTGGCTTTTCCCTTTAGCCTTCTCCCTTATAGCCTTCTATGAGCAAGTAAGTAGGTGGCTGGATGATGGTAGAGCGGTAGATGTGGTTTTTCTTGATTTCAGTAAGGCATTTGATGCTGTCTCCCACAGCATCCTCATAGATAAGCTAAGGAAGTGTGGGCTTGATGATCAGGTAGTGAGGTGGATCAAGAACTGGTTGGAAGGAAGAAGGCAGAGAGTTGTGGTCAATGGGGCAGAATCTAGCTGGAGGTCTGTGACTAGTGGAGTCCCTCAGGGGTCGGTGCTGGGACCAGTGCTGTTTAATATTTTCATCAACGACCTGGATGAGGGAACTGAATGTACCCTCAGCAAGTTTGCTGATGACACTAAACTGGGAGGAGTGGCTGACACACCAGAGGGCTGTGTTGCCATTCAGCGAGACCTGGACAGGCTGGAGAGTTGGGTGGAGAGGAACTTGATGAAATTCAACAAGGGCAAGTGTAGAGTCTTGCATCTGGGGAAGAACAAGCCCCAGGTTGGGGGCTGACCTGCTGGACAGTAGTGAAGGGGAAAGGGACCTGGGGGTCCCGGTGGATAGGAGGATGACCATGAGCCAGCAATGTGCCCTTGTGGCCAAGAAGGCCGATGGCATCCTAGGGTGCATTAGAAAGGGTGTGGGTAGTAGGTCAAGAGAGGTTCTCCTCCCCCTCTACTCTGCCCTGGTGAGACCCCATCTGGAATATTGTGCCCAGTTCTGGGCCCCTCAGTTCAAGAAGGACAGGGAATTGCTTGAAAGAGTCCAGCACAGAGCCACAAAGATGATTAAGGGAATGGAATTATCTACATACACCTTAGAATTCTGTGATTCTGTGATCATCCTGTTTCCTACCACACTTTCTTTAGTATTTTCAAGTGCTTTTTGGGTTAAGGTCAGTCTATGGAAGCTGATGATACAGCCTTATACTCAGAACAAGTGGTAAAATGGTTTTCCAAAATATCCATTTTCAATATTCCATTTTCTAGAATCATAATAACAGCTTCCTTTTTCACACACTGTCACAATTACAATGTAAGAACTTTCATGGCTGTAAATTTTCACAAGGAAGGATGCAATGTATTTCTACTGTATCTGACTCTATACTGCCCCATGCATTGTACAGTCATTTCTATTTTTACCATTTTGGGTGGGAGACACACTTGTCTTAGAATAGTAGAGAGGTATAGTCACTTAGAGTTGGTCTGAACATCTATGTAAATTGCAAGAGGCAGAGAATCTGATTCTGTGCCTATAAATTTTATCAAAGCAGCTGCTTGTCAAATTTCATTTTTGCTTTATTTAATCATTAGATATTACTGGAAGAAAATTGTGCATTCTGCCGTTAGTTCTTCTGATGTAAATCTGGAATAAGAGCCTAATTCTTATCTCCTTAAGCCTGGCATGAGTGGAAATCAATTCCAGTGAAACTTACTTTTAGCTCTAAGTTCCATATAATAATATAATGTGGTCTTTGTGGTTCTTAAAACAGATGCATGGAAATAACAGAACCATAGAACAGTTTGGGTTTCTAAACCCAAAAGGAAGGGATTTGAAAGCTCACCCAGTTCCAATCCCCCTGCTATGGTCAGGGACACCTTCCACTAGACCAGGTTGCTCAAAGCCCTGTCCAATCTGGCCTTGAACACTGCCAGGGATGGGGCAGCCACAGCTTCTCTGGGCAACCTGTTCCAGTGCCTTACCACTCTCATAGTGAGGAATTTCTTCCAAATGTCTGATCTAAATCTACCCTCTTTCAGTTCAAAGCCATTCCCCCTTGTCCTATTCCTACCTGCCCTTGTAAAAAGTCTCTCTCAAGGCTTCCTGTAGGACCCCTTCAGGTACTGGGAGGCTGCTCCAAGGTATCCCCAGAGCCTTTTCTTCTCCAGCCTGAATAAGCCGAGTTCTCTCAGCCTGTCTTCATACGAGAGGTGCTCCAGCCCTCTGAGCATCTTCATGGCCTACTCTGGACTCACTCAAGCAGGTACACATCTCTGTTGTGCTAGGGGCCCAAGAGCTGAACGAAGTACTGCAGGTGGGGTCTTAATCCAGGCCATCTAATTTCATATTGTAGTATTTGCTTCTGTACGCTGTACTGTATTCTTCTACATACTTTTGAGCATCATACATTCATTGAGCTAGCTTTAGTTAGAAGAATAGTTACTGGCACATACTGAGTCAGCCATCAGGTTTATAGCGGAAGCAAAACTGACAATTCTTGCAATAGTACCTGAAGCAGAGGTGTGGCTAATTTAGCAACTATCTACTATTCAAAGAGGGATCAGCTTCCACCTTAATGTCTTGGAAAAGCTCTCCATGTGTTGTATGACCCTTTCTGCATACTTTCGCTGCAAACTCATCCTGGGAACAGAGTGAGTAGATGGGATTATGTGCCCTGATCAGTTTATCTTCTGTGGGACTAAGATCACTGCAAAAGAGTAGAATTGGTGCTTGAGATCAAAGATGAGAGCCTAAATCAGCAGTTGCAATCACTGGGGGCAGGAGTGGCTGTGGGAAAGGTAGTACCCAGCCTGGTTATGTATAAAATGAACTGAAGCCTTGGTTCTTCACATGAAAGTACTTTCTGTAACTGGGGAGAGGTACAAGTTATCATCAGTCTTAAGAACAGACACATACTGTGCACACGTGGGACAATGCCAGCACCTTTTAGCTAAAGAGATGTAATACTCCTATGGTTAAGGGGCAGAAGATATGTCTGATGGGGAATTTATCCAAACTGATGCCATTTGGCTTCTTCTTGGCAGTTCCCACGTACAAAGTGTTCAGAAAAGGACATCTAGCTAAAGGGTGTTAGCTCTCCAATTACCCTTGCCTAGTTATAATGGTTCCCAGAGGCCTGTTCTTTGCTATTATAAATTAGAATAGCCCTTAAGATTGACTAATTTGCCTGTGCCCTTTACCAGGCATGAGGGTGATACACAGGAGATGCAGAGCTGCTTTCTCCCCTCATAGCTTCAGGGCTTTCTTATCCACCTCAGCCCAGCCAGCAGCAGGGATCAGTTATAATCCTGACTTCCTGCTAAGGGTAAGAAGAAGCCACCCAGGCAGGATGTCACATGGGCCAAACTAAAACCATGCAGAAACATACCACCATTCTGTTGTGCAGAAAGCCTGCACAGCAGGGTATTACCCTCAGCAAGCTGCTGCCTGCCTCCTTCTCCCATTTCCACATGTGCTGCCTTACTGCTGTGCTCAGTCACGGTGCAGGCTGAAGCATCCTTGGCCTACCAACAGGGTACTGCTAGCTGGGCCAAGTATTTGTGTAGGACTGTGCTCCTGATGGCTTGTGCAGTTGCACCAAGACACCACTGATCACATTGTATTCACAGCCAGCATGTGCCAGGCAGCCCTCAGAAGTCAAAGCAAGCATTTCCAGTCCTCTGGCTACAGGAGGGCCCGAACATGTACGTATAATTTAAAGAAAAGGGAAAAGGCCTTGTGTGAGGAAACCTTCACCTGAAAGGAGTGGGTTTGTTCTGCTTTAATCCGTGTTGTTTGATTGCCCCTCTCTGGTAACAAACCTGGTGCACTGCTGCTGCATTTTCAAGGCCAGGCAGCAGAGGTAACTCGATCCTGGAACTGGTAAAGTGCTAGAGGTGAAGGTGCAAGGCAGGGATATTACCCCGGCCTAGAAGTTCCTTTAAGTTCATAAAAGTTCTGAGTGGCAGCTCAGATTTAAGAAGTTCCAGAGGGAGTCCCGCAGCCCCACCAGTGGCTGATGAAAGTTGGCACATCTATTTTGACAGTGCAAAGCTGGGAATGGGGGTGTCTATATCAGGTGTCATGAGGCACCTCACCTTACAACCTTTGTTAAGCTGTGTTTAGGTAACCTGAAGATCCTTGGATTTCCCTGTCCTGTCCTTTGCACCCTCCCAGCAGCCTGGAGAACTCACCTCCCCAGAAAGTAACCTTGGGAGTGTGCGGGGAACTTGAGTTATTCAGCCATGTCAGTTCCCTGACCCACTTCTTCCAGTGGAGCAAACACTTGTCCCAGCGCAGCAGATAGGTGGTTTGAGGAGGGAACCGGTAGTGAAAAGAGACTAAGTCTACTAAGCCAGCACTGCCATCAAATAAACATGCCTCGAATTGCAGCTTCTGGAAGATCATCTATCAGTTGTGCCTTTTCACAGGGTGACAGGGAACAGGAGCTGAGTCTAGGAGCTAAGGTTTGCGTTTGCTTTGAGAAGCAAATTTATTTCAGTTAAATCTAAAAGAAGCCAGATATTCTTTTGTTTAAGTTTATCCAGCCAAACTACTGTCAGTTGCCCTGTTTCGCTTTGAATTAATCTCCTCTGAGTTCACTGCAGTGCCTGGAGTTTACTCTGGAGGGAATGGGAGCAGAACTGAGCTATGGCAGCTCATTTCCCTGCGTTTTTCTGAAGAAAATGAATCCATGACATGGAGATACGCGTGTGTTACCTCCTGGCTTAGGCAGAAGGTAAATGAAGGCATCTAACTGCACCCAAATGCTTGTAGAACAGCTGTCAGTCACAGACTGAAATGGCCAGCATGATGCTGGGCAGGAAGAGCACGTGAAGGACAAGGAGACTGACTCCCCTTTCACTGACACGAGTGTTTATCTAGAGACTTCTTTAGCACTATTGTTATGGCCCTGGAATAAACTGAGCAAACAGCAAGAAGAATCAGGCCAAAGTTCAAATGAGCCTGGCTCTTCATACAGTCACCTTATCTGGTTGCTCCTACCCCTTGTGCAGCACACAGTAAACATTGCTAAGGTATTTGTTATGGTCAGTGCTGAAGAATACCAGTTTTAATAGTCATGCACCATGGCCAGACCACACCTCTCTCTTCTCCTCTCCCATCCCTCACACACGTTTTTTGTAGGGCCTGCAGGTGCTGCAGATAGTCAGCTATTAGGGGGAGTTGGCTGACCAACATGAGGCTTAATTGTTTGCTCTGAGCTGTACCCATGAAAACAAACTTTTATTTTTTTCTCTTTCTCTCAGCCCGTTTCCTTCTGTTGCTGCAACAAAGCATTAAGGAACCTCTAGCCTTCACACTGATTTCACCAGAATTGAGAGTATTCAGCTGCACTCAGACCTTGCCCACAGCTTCAACGAGGTTTGGTGAGATTTCACAGTGGGAAAACAGTCTGCTCCTGTCTCTGAATGTGTGGAATTGCACAAGGGAATGTCATGAATGAAAATGTTTTTCTTTCTCAGCATGTCTTATGAAATCCCACTGGACAATCTGTGTGCCTGCAAAACTCTCCCGTAATTCTGAGTGTTGTGGCCCATCCCAAATCTTATCTCATGTTAAAGGATTAGGGAGCATGCCAGTATTTCTTCACCAAAGGTTTCCAAAAATGCTGTGGAGAAAGCTTCTGCTTTTCTTACTCTCACTGCCTGGGAACAAGTGGTGAAGCTGGAACCTCTATCTCTAAGTGGGTTGGACCAGTTCTCATCATTGCTCCTCCCTGGCTTGGGGCTGTCACCACCTTTCCCGGGGATGGCTGAGTCCATCCATCTAGATGTCTTGGGCACCTCTAGCCTGGATTCACTGCTGCTTCTGATTCCTGGAGAGTGCTGCAGGCACTGGGGCTGATCTAGGGAAGGAGCCAACAGAGGTGGGACAGATCTCACATACCTGGGATGCATTCTGTGCAGGGTATCAAGCTAGGAGATTTTCCCTTTTTTAGTTTCTTGAAATTTAAAGGGAAAGGGTAGACCAGTGATTCCCCAGATCCCTACAAGCAGATAGATTCTTAGCTGGTGCAAATCACCAGGATGTTATTGGACTGAATTCCAGCCAAGAGCCTGGCCCCATGTCCTTTAAATGGAAGCAGTACTCAAAATCAGCATAGAAAATAATGCCTTCTTTTTATATGTAACAAACGATCGCCCCTTTGGAGGTGCTAATGTTGTTGAATTATTTTGCTCAGAGTCCTGCCAAGGAGTTCAGTGCTGGACAATACAAATAAAAGCCATCCCCGCACTGAAGGCTGACAACTCAAGATATAGACTTACTGCAGGCTGTTTTTTTCCAGGGAATAAATAGAATAAATAGGAGAGCATGGTTTCATATTTAGTACTTCTGCTAATGATGAAGCACAGGACATATTCAGAAATTAATAAGCCTAAGAGAGGGTTTTTTCCTAGTTGGTTGGGGGGGGGGTGTAGAATGCCACAAAGTGAATTTTGAAGAGTTCAGATGGGGATGTAGCTAGAGAGTAGTGTTTAGCAACGGAGAGGAAGACAAACTGTTCAGGGCAAAATCTCCCCACAGGAGAAACTTGCCTTAAAATCCCCTCTTAAATAAATCAGCAGTTCTTTTCCAAATAATCCCATTTAATGCACATGTACTGCAAACTGACTAATTCATCACCCATGTAACAAAACTCACAGAGTTAAACCATGTTTTCTAATCTAACAAGAGTATCTGACAGCAAAGGGCCACTGAACAACTTAAGTACACTTCTTCAAAGGCCAAAGACAATTAACCAAACCTTACCTTACTTTTCTGGCTACATGAAGCCTGTATTTCTAGCCATGCCTTAGTTAGAAATTAAGTCCATGATGTAATTATAAAGAAAATCTTGGCTGCAAGAATAAGGAAAGTAGCAATACCCTTATTTTGGCTGCATAGCTACATACACCTGCACAGACAAACAAGGTACCTATACCATAGCAGAATTCAAACACTCATGCGTATTTCTAGATTGTGATTCTCTTACTTATTGCTTATTACTGTATAAAGTTTTCCAGCTTGTGTCCAGATTTATATATAAATAAATATATATATAAATATATATATAAAAATATATAAATATATATAAATATAATTTATATATTATATATAAATATATATAAATATATATATATAAATAAATATATAAATATATATATTTATATATTTATATATATATAAATATATATATAAATCTTGCCTACTTTCTACACAAATGTTAAACAATAAGGATTGATACCTGTCCTTCACACGGTCCTGGATGTGATGCACACCTTTAGTTGCATGCTTTTGCCAACTTGTCTGCATGGTTATTTACTCAATATTTACAACATACCTTTTATTAAAAAATGAATTACATTTGGTTATCTATTCAGAGGGTTTCATGTGGCACAAACCATTATTAAACATAGATGCTTACTCATGGTAAAGGAGGAGGGTAAAAATTACATAGAAAGCTGTATTAAAAGACTGAGCACATCCACAGATACAATTAGCTAACAACATGATTACCGTGGGATTGAAAACTGAGTGTTTTGGCATTTCTAAAAGCCTTCAGGAGCATCTGCACTTACAATACACTGATACTTTAATGCACTTTCTTACTGTAGATCTTGAAGTGTGAAATTCTTACTTAACAGTTTCCCAGGCTTATATTCTTTACATGACCTCGTATCACACTGGCATTCATAGGAATTTACTGCAAATGCAGGGTCAGGCCCCACTACAAGTTTCTGTTTTCTAAGTCTGATAGGGAAACATAAGAAGAAGCAGATACTGCATGTGCAAATTTTCACTTTCATCTCTAGGTGGGTATGAAGAGTTGGTCATTAGTTAATGATGACATAAAAGCTGATATTTGTGATAAGCCCCCAGTTCCTTCCTGGAAGGCTGCAATCGTATTAGTCAGATGCTGTAAAAGTTGGGTTTTTAATTACCTTGGAGTCAAGTTAACTCTTCCCTTGCTGAGCTACTGGTAATTACTCATGGATATGTGTCTAAGGGAAGGATCTGGCCTCCATGTTTCAATTAAGATCAATTTAAATACAGGGTAAAATACAAATCTTCTGCTGTGGTTTCCAACGGACATCTTTCCTACCTCTTTGTCATTATCCTTCTTGATTCAGGGTTCACATTACTTCCTTCATATCCCACCCTCAATTTCACATTTGCCACCACTGACAGTCAGATTACCTGGAGCAGGAAACCTGAGGACAGTCAGGAAGCAGGTCTGTACTGTAGTTTGATTGTGTCAAAAAGTCAAAAAAGACTGTGAGAGAGGATCTCAGGACAGCATGCTGGCAAGCAACCAAGAGGAGCATGTCAACTGCTGTGTTTTGTAAACTAGCAGCAATCCTTTTGCCACTGTGGATTGCAAAAGTGGCAGTGCTGCCAAAGTTTATATGCCTCTGGCATCCTGACTAAGAATGTTTTTGTTATCTTATAGGTATGTGCAATAGGGCTTGGAATTTTGCTAACTAGCAGTGAGATTTTTGGTTAGATGAAACACATGTGGTTAAGGGTGTACCTGAGCATCAGAATTCTAGCTGGGGCTGCACCTGAACCAAGAGGAGATAGCCTTATTTTTGTATCAGTTGTTGGAGCAGTAATGGGGGAAGAGGGACATGGCTTCACTTAGGTCATAAGTCTAATCAGCAGTACTGTATTGTTTTGTAGCAGGTGCTACTCTGCTATGCGTAATCTGACTTTCTCCATGTTGTATTGTATAACAGAATTTTGCATATGCTCCAGTTTGTAGCTAATAAACATTGTAATGGAGTGTAAGACTGAAGACCAAAGGTTTGGGGTGGGGTTGTCTTTTTTTTCCTCTGTGGTCCCTACCTTGAGCTGTGAGATTAATGTGCATTAGGTCTTTTCCTACTGAAGTTTGTTCTTCTGAGGTAAGGGCTAGTTGTCAGTAGGAACTTGATCTGAAGAGTATCTAGTAAGGTCTTAGACTAATCTCTTAAAGAAGTCCACAAACTTTCATCAAAGGGTCAGGAATCTCAAAACTGAAAAGGCCAGTATTTTCATGTCTGGAGTACATGGACAGATGATACCATCATTTAATTCTTGTATTATTTGCTGTTTTCTTGGTTTCACCAACAATGTAAGCAGTTCTGCACCATTCTTCTTTAAGTAGGTAAGTACTATATTCTAAGATGATCAAGAACCCACTTGAAGCCATCACTATTAAAGGTTCTGGTACAGGTAGAAAAGATAAACACTATTAAATGGAAATAGGATTGTGATGTTGAAAGAAAGAGAGTGAGAAAAGTAGCCTTGTAAAATGCATTTACAGTTTCCTCCCCTGCTCTGTCTTCTTTGTGACCTGCAGTGAGTAACTGAGAAATTCCACAGCCATTCTTTCCAACCTTGTTGACTCCACTCCCCTCTGAACAGGGGCTCAGAGAAAGTTCAGCTGTTTGTATAGAAGTAGCAGACCTACATGGCCTGTGCTGTCCCATATAGTGAGCAGCAGAGATATGGTGTCTGCCACATGAACAGACAAACCTTTCCTACAGTGGAGAAGTTGCAACCCTGACTGTAGCTGTAACAAGTACAGGCACTGAGCTATTGCTGACACAGGTACACCCGTCACACTCCTAAGCCAGAACCCTGCACTAGCTCTCAATTCTTTCATCTGTAAGAGGGTGCAAGAGAATTGCTATGCCTCACAGACATGAAGTTTAGATAGTTACAAGTGTGAGACAGAGAGGTTGCAAAATCTGGTGAGATGTTTGCAGCAGAAGTGCCTCCTTTTGCTCTGCTGTAGCTGAGCTTCAAGTCTTCTTGTAAAATATTAAGTAAGTGTTCACTTAAGAAGCCTTGAACATGGCTTGAACTGCTGTTTATAATGTAACATCCCGGAACTTCAATGCTGCTGAAATCCCCAAATGTGCAACCTTCCTTAAAAAACACTGCCATTGTTGCAGTAGTGGTACAGTCCTGTTTTTTTCCTCACCTTTCCTTTCTACTTAACCAGCTTAGCTATAGATCTAGTAAACACATGTTTTTACATAGTAGGGACAAGAGGTGCCTTCCACTTCTAAAGTCATCTCTGCTCCTGAAATGGGACAGAGGTGTAGTGTGTGTGCTGTTCCACTATGTTGTACATTCATGTTCCATCAGGGCACTTTCAGGCCTTACTGCTTACATGAGACATACAGCAGTCTGTTCATAACAGCAATCTGGTGTGTGTATACTCAGCCCTTCTGTTCAGGTTAAACTCTGTGTTCACCCCAGCAAAATGTTTTATCTGTTCCCCTGTCTATCCCTGTCATTCGTGGTGTCTTTCTGCCTAGCATATATGACTATTTCATTCTCTGTGCAGAGCTACACCCTCTTCCCGAAGAGCTGGAAATGCCTACCAGAAGGATCAGCTAGCAGTGGTTCAGAGTTGAGCAGATATGGCTGTTTTGATTCTCAGAAATCATTATTTTGTGACATCTTCTAACAGGTAACAATACGTTTGTTCTTTGCCCATTGTCTCTGCAAAAATATGTCAGTTCCTGCTACTCGTCTGGAAATTACCAGATTGCATCAATGCCCTAGTCTGTGGTCTCCTTTTCTAGGGTCACATGTGCAAGGGTGACCAAGCAAAGTAAAAAGCAATTTCATAGCTGGGAAATAAGCTGTTAATAAAGATTTCTTCATAGTGATAAGCAGTTAATTGTTGGCTTATATCTAAAATGAAAGGTTAAATACACATTTTGTATGCTAGTATCTGTTTTTTCCTGAACTGTTCAGGCCTTTCTTTTTTCATTCCTGTTATTTATTTGACCCCAAGAATAGCATGTGACTGTTAATCTCCCATGTGGATAACATGCTGACAGGGGAAAAAGACATTTGTCTTTCTGATTTAAAATTCTCTTATGAGGACAGAAAGAAAGAATAAAAGTATTCTCAAAAGGAAATTAATCCTTTATGCAGATTGTGCAAGAAACATTCTTGAAACCCTTTGTCCTCTGTGAAAACAAAACATGAAAGAAACCAAGAAGATATGAAGGGCTGATCCCAAAAAGGACCTATGCACATAATGTGGCATATAAACTGAAACACAGGTGCCTAAGTGCAAAGCTGCATACCTGAAGGCGTCCACCTCATCTTCTATGTCACAAATTTTCTCTTATATATTCCTTAACTGGCTGGAGCTGTGCATCTGCTCATGCCTGGAAACCCCTCAGTTCTGAGAAAGCTGAGCAGAGTGACACCTATCCCATCTTTAACCCAGCAATTATGTACTCAATGCTTGTTTCCCCAGAGAGATCTATGCTGCTAAGTATTGTCACAGTGCAGCTGGCACATAGGATTCAAATGGAATGGAAACCTTTTTTTTCTTTTAAGACCTGGCAGGGGCCTCTTATACAATAGCCTACTGGTTTGATACTCTACTCTTCACTCACAAGGCTCTACCAAAGTGACTCAAATCCACATCTTTCCCAAAAGTACCCAAACCACCAAGTTAAATGCCAATTTGGGCATAAAAGGGCATCTTAACCTAGCTGCCAGCTTCTGAGAGCAAGCGTGGTTGTGCCATGTCCTAAATTATACAGCTGGGACAGGGAGTCCCAGGATACACACACACACTGGATTCCCCTTATGACAGCTTCTGTGGCAACTAGTGCTGTCACTGTCCTTGGGCACCCACCAAGTCCCTGTTCTGTGCTGAGTCACACAGTGGTCCAAGGTAGCATGGACAGCTGTACTGATGTGCTTTCAACAGCCTAGGATTCCTGAGCTACAGCTTCTTCAGATCAGCATTGCCTCAAGGTGGTGCAGACAAGACAGTACAAATCAGAGGGAGTTGTAGTCCACCAAATGTGATGCTCCAGTTTACCAACCAAATAAGAAAGCAGTGTACCATCAGAATTAAAAACATATATATATAATTATATATATGCCCCCCTATGTTTTTCCTTCCTTCTGTAGCCCTTTTCTTATGATTTCCTGAAAGTAGAGTAATTAATAACATGGGTGGCATGTGTTTGTTGCTGCATGGTTACAGAAGAGGTGCCAGAGCCCTGTAATAAATTATTTCTCTGAAACATTAAATATCTGGATAACTAACTGTCAAGGATTTTCCACGCACAGATGGGAGCTGCAGAAGAACAGATCTGTGGGGTCTGAATCTCATGCAGCACAAAAGGGGCCCTTTCATGTTACATGAAAACACCCTGCAGTGTTTGAAATTAATTCCTTTGGATCAGGGAGAATCAATTTTGGTCAAACTGCCTTCAATCAAATGACTAATGGTTTTGTTAAAAATCTCATTGTCAGTCTTGAAGAGAGATGTTGATCTGGATAAGCTGTGCTGAGCCTCCCTTCACTCCCTCACAGCTCATGGCTTGAGAAAACTCTTCAGAAAAATATCCCATGCAGCATATTATGATGTTATCATGTGTTGGCACATCTCATTCACAGAGCTAACCAATCTGATTTTAAATTGCATGTGAATCTTCAACTAAATATAATCCAAAATTCATATTGGTTTATTATTTTCTTCCTCTACACCTGTCCCCAGAGTGTGTTCAGTAAGACCGTATTATTCCTTCCTCTGTCAAGAATATGCATTATGTCCAGGTTTTCATTTTGGGATCCAGGATCAGCAAAGCTGGTGGGCTTTCTTTCTTGTGAATTCTGATTGATCAGGGGAGTTCTGGTTTCTTAATTCTCTAAAATTCAATATTGGACCAATTCCACTTCTCTTTATCTGATCAGATTTTGGTATGGCATTAGATTCAAAAATGCCATTGTGGAGTGTAGCATCTGAAATGTAAAGAAAGAATTACTTTTGTTCAGTTGTGGTGAATATTATGTGCCCTTTGTGTGCAGGTCTTCTATTAGATCCAGCGGGTTTTACCTTGGATAATAAGGAAATGATTATGTGAGGGATAAGTTGATTATTCAGTAATTCCCCAGGAAAAAAAACTGAAGCAAATTCAGGTGATAAACACCACCTGTGTAGGGAAGAACAGTCTGTGAATGGATATGGTAAATCTCTTATATGTGCATGTGCAATATGCTCTTCATATCCCAAGTTGAGGTAGTTAGGTCCACTGCATAAGTCAGAAATCTTCCCCTCTAGACCATCACCAGGCAACAAAGTACTTGACCATGTCATGGACATCCAGTTCTTTACTTCCAGATTTTTCTTTAGGTTAAGCAGAGAAAAAAAGTAGTAAGTTTTGGGTGCTTCTGAATACTATTCTCAGTGCTGGTGAGCTCCAGTCTTCTTGCTTATTAGCATAGCTCACCTAAGGATTTCTTCTCCAGTTCTGCTCTGAGTCATACTAGTGATATGTTTGCTTCTCTGCATAGCTTCTTGCATCTCTACATTGGTATGACCATAAGTAAGGTTATTTTGGAAGACTTTCCATTGTTTTCTGCTTCTTCATGTTATATACATATCCAATGGGAAGTTGGTGCCAGGCTTTGGCTGTACACCATTTCTTCATATGAGCTACACAACAGCCAGAAGACACTCCAGACTGAGTTTTTCAACATGTCTTGATGTCCACTGGTGGCTTCACTGTTTCACTGCTGGGCTGTCATGTGGAAAATCCCCACTGCTTTGTTCCTTGAGAGATATGGTTATTGGTGGTCTCCAAATTCTGCCCGTGATGGTTGGGGAAGCCAAACTATGTGATCTGGGGATTACACTACGCCTGGTGCTTTGAAGGGCTCCAGAAAGTGGTAACTGTCCCAACTGCAGTGCAACATAGCACTTTTTTAGCTCACAAGCTGGTACATTAGCCTTCACACGTCACAACAGGCTCTGCTGCTGCACAATGCACAACACTCACAGAAATTTAAGATTTATTCTTATGCAGAATAGCTGCATAAAGAATGAAGAGAATGATGTAGTGAGACTTGAAGCATTGTAAATGACTGTACAAGAGACAAATAATGGAGAATTAGGTCCTTGATATTTCATGTAATGCCTCATTGATTCCAGACTTAGTACCACTTCATACTGCACGTGTGGTTCTAGTACATGAAACTGCTTTCTCTCAGGTAAAATTACAGTTGGAACCATAGGATGTTGGGATGCATATCTTTGAGTGGTTTTTCCAAATGTTAGGGAAGTTGATGTAAATTTTCTTTAAAGTTTGTCTTCCTTGCTTTGATTGAAGTTCATAATTGTAGATAGTGTTTCTAAAGGACTGTGAAACTGATCCAGACATGCTATTAACAGAGAATGGAAAAGATTTGGCGTCTGAAATGTCATGAGATTTTTTTTTAACAGTGTGGCAAACTATTTTTGAACTGATATGTTTTTATTTACCTTATCAAAGGTTTAAAAAGCACAGTGATAACACGCTCATCTCATAGACATTTTCAAGATTAATAAGTTATCTTAAAACTTTCTGCGTTATCTCCACACTTCAGTTCACCAAGCTTTCTGTGTCTGAACATTTTAGAGAGCCTTCAAGTAATTTTCAGAGGGATTGCTTAAAATTCAGAGCATGCCACGATGAAAGCTAGCTTCCCTGCAATGCTTTTCAAGTGACCAAGTAACCTACTGACTTGCGTTACAGTACGCAGTTCATGACATCCTGTCCTCATGAATCACTGAAATTGCTCTTTCCAGTCATACCCAAGGCTCTCCTCCTACCTACCCTCACACCCCTTCCTGTACCTGTCACCAAGAGTTGCTTTTACTGCCCTGGTTTGCAAGAGACACAGTTTAACAAATGCTTTACCAGCATTTGGGGAGTGGTATTTTCTCTTGTCTAAGCTCACACACACACTCATATCAGGCTGTGCATCTCATTCTCAATTAGAATTTTTTAATTAAATTAATAGCACTGACATAACTGCATGGTGAAGTGCCGTTCAAAAGTGAAGCCTGTGAGCCCTTTCAGGGGAACAGAAAGGGGAAAATGACAGTTTGGATCTAACTACAGAAGAGGTTGAGAAGATGACTAGAAGGATGCTCTACGGAGGCATGAAGGAGCTAGCATGTGACGTTTTCTGGGTCTGCATATGAGAAAGGATGTTTGGGCGGATACTACAGAAGCAGAGAACATCCCTAGCTGTTGGCCACAAGATACTTTGAGGAATGGTGGGAGGAAGTAGTGTTGCCCTTAGGTAGTCCTGAGTGCCTACTGGGCACTCAGGCTCTGTACTAAAGCAGTTACCATCTCTCTGCAGCTGGAGGAGGGGGAGGACTGTAGCTGTAGGTAAGAGGAGAATCAAAAGGCAGTGGCTGAGATTTGGGGCTTTTCACTGGTGTCTGAAGGCAATGTCTTAGTGATAAATCTGGACCTACTGCCAAACCTATGCCCAGAAAGCTTGTGTGATGTCTCTCCTTACCAAGAGGCTTCCATCTCCTGTGTTTGCACTGGTTAGTTGACATATTGTAAGCATTCAAATTCCATTCTCACCTGTTATATAGGATTCAGGCTGTGTGTGTGGCTACCTGTTATGTAGCAGAACATTCAGCCCAGTCCTAGAACACGTATGAGGACTTTCCATCTATATCTTGCATTTCACAACAATAGACTGGCAATGCTATCTCAGTTTTACGAAAGAGAGACCAAACTGAAGCACTGCAGTGTAATATGCTAAGGGTTAGCTACAATGTAGAGGCAGAGACCTGCTCTTCTCCCTCGCATGTTCTACCCTCTGCAGAAGACTTTTTCTCCAGTATAACACAGAAGCAAAAGAGAGAGAAACTGGTGTAGGCAGAATGGCTAAAAAAGCCGTACTGGAGTGACAAAGAGGATTCTGGGTTTGTCTATCCTGTCTGCTCTGTGGAGAGCAGAGACCCCAGTCATACTCTGTGCTGTAGCTCAGGCCTGGACACCTCATTTGGATGGGTTGGGAACTGAGGTTAGCATGCTGGCATTGCTGCCCAGCAGAAACACTGAGCTCAACTCTTCTGAGCATGGTGCAGATGCTTTGAGAACATGCTGCAGGTGAGCTAGCACCAGCCAGATGTACAGAAAGGGGAGTGATCAGATGGCTCCTGCCATTTAATCCAGAGCTCAAAACTGTTCTTCAGTGAAAAGTGCAGAGAAGTGACTCAGAATAGCTAAAGGAAAAGATGAGCATTTGAACACACAGAATCACTGCTCCACCATCCTCCCTTATCCTATTCATCAGCCCTGCACGCTCTCTTAAAAGGAGGGGGCTTGTGGATACCTTGTTGGGCATTTGCAAACACACACATACACATGCACACATTTCTTTTTATTGCCTCACTTCTACCTGTAATGAAAAAAGGTCCCCGCTGCGGTCAGACTTCGCGTTGTTTGATTTCAGCACAGATCACAGTGATGACGGCTTACCAAAGGCCTTTTGTGTGCGTATTTAACACTGCAGATGCCAGGGTAAAGAGAAAACTCAACACACTAAGCAAGACCATCTAAATACTAATAAAGACGAAGGGTGATTGGAAGGAGTGGAAATCAGAAAGCCCACAATCCAGGTAATTAAGCTGTAAAGCCCACAGAGAAAGGTCTGTCACCAAGTCATCTGATGTGGATGAAGACCAAAGCATGGTGTGATTCTTTGTCTCTTAATCCCCTCCTCCACTCCCCAGGATGTTCTTCTTTCTCTATAAAGAGTTTATATGAAAGGGGGGGGGGAATTATTTAAAAAAAAAATCCTGAAGGATAAATCTTGTTATTCAGAGCACTGAACAGCTGGTAGTTTAAAGCACAGAACATCAGTTTAGTGATTAATTTACCTCTTTAAAATGCTGAACAATAAAATGCAGTAAAATATGAAATTGTATTTTGTATGGCCTCCTTCAAACCGACTTATCCTGGAGCTCTTCCTAAAGTAAAAGTGCAGCTACAGAGTTAAATAATCAGTATAGCAGAAGGGAGAGGTATAAAAAGAGATGTGCAAGGAATAAAAAGATCAGCTCTTCAGGAACCCCCCCTTCAGTCCATTTAATTTTACTGAAAGCAAGTAGCCTTTGCAATAATTTTTACATATTGATGGATTTTCGCCTTGCGTGCCCTTTCCCTCTCCTTCCATCTTACAGGAGCATCTCTGTGCTGCTCCTGCTGCTGCTGCTGGCACTCCCTCGCGGCACCAGTGTGCAGCTGATACCGCTACAGGCTATCTTACACTGGATAGCTGCCAGCTCTCCACTCTGCCTCTCCCCCACGCCTTGTGATTAAATGTTACCTTTGGCGGATGGTTGCCCTGGTACCACCACCAAAGGGGATGCTGCCCTTTTGTCCTGTTGCCCCACACAGAGAATTCCAAGAACCTGCCGTATATCTGTGTCTGCCGTCTGTGACCTCTCTGGAGACACTGAGGAGTGAAGTTCAGTCCTCTTGCATAGATAGGTGTGACTGACATGCCGGCAAAAGAGAGTGTATATGCGTGTGTGTGTGTGTGTGTGTGTGTGTGTGTGTGTGTGTGTGTACACAGAGGGGAGAGATAAGAAAAGTGGAGAGGAAATCAGGCAGTTAATGGTTTTGGTTATGGGGAGAATTGCATTAGTGTGAAGCATACATGGGCAAATTCATCCCTGGTGTAACATCACTGAGCTCCCAGAGACAACACTGGGGATTCATTTTACCCACAAAAATAAGGAGCCACTCGACCCTCATTTGTCAAGCAGCACAAAGCAAAGATGTGAAGAGCCCTGTCGTGGGGGGTTGAGGGTTCTGCATGTTTTGGGAACCCTTCACATCTGCAGCATTCAGGTTTCCTGAAATAACGCTCTGCCTGTCTGTGGTGTTCTTCTTCCACTGTGTAATAATAAGGGATTTAGTTAGCAGACAGATGCTAAACCCATTCTTACTGCATTTAGCATTTCAGAATAATGAATAGATTTGCAAATGATGTTTCGAGACTGCTTATTTTTCAAACAATGGCATCGCTAATGTTCCCAGCTCCTTTGACTTCACAATTGTCTTTTTTCAAACAGTAAAATGTTACAATTAGCTTCCTGGGAAGGGCGGAGGGGAAATGTCATTTCTAAATAATTTCAAGAGATGCCTTGTAGAGAGAAAGGTATGTGCTGATGAACCGCTCAGCCAGACTCCCCGTTGAGTCTCCCTGTGCTGGTGGCACTGCTCTGAACTGGCACTGGTGTAACACGGGAGCTGCCCTCTGAACTTCTGAGGCATGATTTCTTCCCTGGTGGTGCCGGCGAGCTCAGACTCTGATCCTGAGTGTGCGAGGGAAGGCTGCTGGCTTGACATGGAGCATAAAATTTGCCTGAATTCTTAAGTATTGGGCCTGGAAACCCTGACAAGCCTCATCCCAGGGATTTGAAGGTCATCCTCCCCTGAGCAGAGCGTATGGTGGTACTGCAGCCGGCAGCTGAGAAAGCACCTTGTGCTCCTCCAGAGCCGAGCAGCGTCTGTCTGCCTGCCTGCCTCGCTCGCTCGCTCTTGCGCTCTCTCCCCGCTAACCGGTCTTTAATACGGATCTAATTCTGACTCCATTGCGGTGCCGCGAAATCACATTAGGCAGCGCAAGGATGCTCGCCGCCCCTTCAAGCGTGATAAACTCCTGATTGCTTCCCCGAAGCTCTAATGAGCCCGCGAAGGCCGGGCGGGCGGGAAGGAGCGGTGCCAGGGCGTGAGAAGAGGGAGAGGAGCAGGAGGAGTGGGCTGGGGCTGCTCCTCCTCCGCTGAGGGAAGGGGAACTGCCGGCTCCGAGCCCGCCGCAGCCCTGGCTCGCTATCTTTCTCCCTCGCATACTGAGACCCTTGTATATGCCCCAAGCGACGAACCAAGAGGCGGGAAGGGCAGGTCAGGCCGGCCGGCAGCCCGCCCCCTTCTGAGGGACCCCCCCGTCCCTGTGGGGCGGAAAGCGGCGGCTTATCGCGGTTCTGCGTGAGCCAGACGGAAAGGTTGCGGCAAAGGTGGGACGTTTGAGTGATGGGTTGGCACAAGGCAGTGCTTATCTCTTTAAGAAATGGAAATGAGGTCTAATTAGCATAGACTGGTTGCAATTAGCATATGAGTCCCGTTCGGGGACTTGGAGGAAGGGAGAGGGCCAGGCAGCAACTTAATGGGGTTTTATTAGGCGAAATTAGCCACCGCTGAACAGTCATAAAAATATCTAAATTATTAGTAGCTCTGCAATTTATCGTGAGTGCTTCCCGGACATGCTAATATCTATTGGGTCTGTGCTGTGCCTGCTAATCACAAAAACAAACTGCGGGACCAGCAGCATCTCTCCGCTGTACATTGTTATGCTGTTGTAGGCACGGTGTGACAGCTTTATACGGATATATATGCGCGAGTGTGCCTTGGTTTGAGGGGTACATTTTTGCTAATGCCTTATGAGTTATGTAAATGGAATACATTTGAGCAAAAATGACAAACTGGTCTCTAGAGGAGCAAGCTCACCTAGAATATAATGGGGGGATTGTGGGGGAGGCTGAATCATACGGCTTTTGTTGAGTCAGAATGAAATGCAAAACTCCTATAGTTGTGGCAATCATATGCATTCAGAACCCAGAAGAAAAGCCCCTCTGTATACGTGATGATCTTCAGAGACAGAGGATATAGAAAAACCACTCAAATACATGTATTTTTAACACATCCATGCTTGCCTTTATCCTCACACAGGTTAGAGGCTCTTTTTAATGAGCACCAACTACAATATCTGCTCTAGGAGGAGTCCAGTTATTGTCTCTTTCTCCAAATGTGATCAGCTGGGGGTGCGTCCTGTGAAAGGGGAGTAGTGAAGAATCAGCATTTTTAATTCATAGTGAGAGGTCAGGCAGACTGACCCAAGACAGGGTCTGACAGAAAGTTTGCTATGAAGGTGGGTAAAAAATTCCCAACAGTAAGAATAATTACACCATTCTCACCAAGCTCCTTGCTCAGTGTCTCAAGAAAGAGGCGGTTCCTCTTCCATTGGCAGGTCTTTTCCATTGAATACGTACAAACATAGGACTTCTGGGCTGCGTCCAGCAGAAACTTAGCTAAACAGTAGGTGTGGATGCTGTGGCACTGGGAGAGGAATAACACCAAGGCTTATCCTCTTTGTCTTTTTATGAAACAAAGTGTAATTATCCCAAGCATTGCCAGGACCAGCATAAGCTCTTGACACCTGGTGGTGGCTGTGTTTTCACTGGAAGGACCAAAGGAAAACGAGGGGGAACGGTGTAATGTGCCTTTCAGGAGCCAGAATCCTTGTGTTAATTTGTAAGTGCTGCATTTTATCATATTACATGTGTAAGTAACATTATATATGTGTCATATTATATATGACAAAAAGGTCAGAAACAAAACCAGAAAAAAGTAATCTTAAATAGTTGGTATAGCCCACCTGGCCTCCCATTTTGGAACAGGATTTGGAACAACTTCTGCATTTCATCTGTTTGATATGTTCAGAGCACAGTGAGTGTCTCTGAAATGTTGACTGTGGTGCCTGATGAGGAGCCTAATTTACATATTCTCAATTTAATCTAAAGTAGGCGCTAATTGATTACTGCTGAATGTCAGCACGCTCTGATTATCTGTTCAAGATGCTCTGAGAAAAACCTACAACCCTGAGGTGCAAGTGGGAAAGGGGCATTTGAATTCAGTATGCTGTGCAGGCTGGTTTGGGCTGGAACCAAGTTAATTTTCCCTATAGTAGCTGGTATGAAGCCATGTTTTGGGTTTGTGCTGAGAACAGAGTTAGTAATACAGGGATGGTTTAAGTTGCTGCTGAGCAGTGCTTACACAGAGCCCTCTTTTCTGCTCCTCACACCACCCCACCAGCTGGGGGTGCACAAGGAATTGGGAGGGGACAAAGCCGGGACAGCTGACCCAAATGATCAAGGGATATCCCATAACATATGGGTTTATGATATTCATATAAACTAGGGGAAGAAGGTATGGGGGGGATGTTTGAAGTGATGGTGTTTGTCTTCCCAAGTCACTATTACATGTGATGGAGCCCTGCTTTCCCGGAGATGACTGAATGCTTGCCTTACTGATGGAAGGCAGTGAATGAATTTCTCAGTTTGCTTTGCTTGTGTGCACAGCTTTTGCTTTACCTATTAAGGAGTCTTTATCTCAACCCACGAGTTTTCTCACTTTTACTTTTCTGGTTCTTTTCCTGACCCCAACACAGGGGGACTCCTGACTCCCCAGCAGGGGAGTGAGCAGCTGTGTGGAGCTGAGCTGCGGGTTGGGGTTAAACCACAACACCATGGAAGGACTGTTTACTCTTTTACCTCGTATTATATAAAGGTTTTAATTATCCAGGCCTGAGGCTGTTGAGTGACTTCTGCTTTGTCATGTCCTTCCAAGGCAAATAAGACAGATACAAAATTGTCCTTGCTTTCTGTCCAGAATGATTTTTCTCAAACTAGAAATCTCTTGCAAAGGTTTTTTTTTCCTCATCTCTTCCCAACCCTGTCCTTAACAGATTCAGACTTCAGCCCTGAATTTCCTTTCGCTGACTTTGAAGGAACAGTATGAGGTCATAGGAGGAAGGTCAGGCTTACATTTAATATACCATGCTGGATTTCAGGAGACAAGCCATGAACCTCAGCAGTGAAGTGTTCTCTGAACTCAGGACTGGGAGGAAAGCAGTATGTAGTTGATCCTGGCTCTGTGCGCAACTTGCGCCAAATCCCATACCTTCTTTAAATCTCAGATTCCTCTCCTATGACTTGACTGCCTCTTCTTTGTAGGCAGCAAGAGCCATCTCTCACTATTATAGTTGTACAGCGCTTATCATAAGAAAACCTTGACACATCGGCTGATGTAATGCCACTAATCAGACATTTCCAGTCAGGTAAAAAAGCATTACAGCTTTTTACTCTCATACCTCAAACATTTTGGAACTCTTCTCTTTTGCTAAGAACTGAGCTTTTGCGGTTGGCTTGTTTGGGTTTGGTGAGCTTTCTTACCTGGGCACTGAGCCCAGCTTTAATTTGTTTACATATTTTGCAGCATGCCCGATTCTGTACCTGGAGGTAGGTATCTGTCTATTATTTAAATGAATACCTACACCGTGCATGAGTAATGAGTCACCATGAACAAAAATTTTAAAAGTGAGGAAATACTCTCTTACTGTTTCCTTTTTTCTTTTTCTTTCCTTTTGTGACTGGCTACAATTAAGTAGCAAATTGCTGTTTCTTTGGATTACAGTAGGTTTAATCAACACTCTAGCGAGGTCATATTTTCCCTGGCTCAGCCTTGGTATGTGGGGCTATTTCCCCAGTAGAAGTACCTTCTAGTTTAAATCCTGTCATGCAGAAAGGTTTTCCTTCATGTATGCTCTCCCCCTGTGGTTTTCACGAGAGCTCTGCCCTCCAGCTTTTCCAATTCAGCATTCACGGTATGAACTTGTGTGTTTGGGAAGCTGCCAGAGGATGGGGAGCTAAGGCAGCAGTCAGTGCTGTGCAGAAGTGTTGTGGGGTTTATTTTTTATTTTGAGCAGTTAATCTCCATTAGATTGCCTAGCTCCTGTTATGCATCTCTTATATGGTAAAGGACTGTGTAGGAAACGCTGTCATTAAGAAATTTCCATTTCTGTTAGTGCCGTTAAGGTTCTGAATGCTTGAAAGCTGTTCAGCTATGTCAAGTAGTGGCTCTAAAACAACTTAAATATTTTCTTTTTTTTTTCTTTTTTTTTTTTTTTGTAATCCTGCAGTACTTTGGCTTCCTCCCATGCATGCATTTCTAATATGCATTGGTCTATCCCAAACACTTGCCTGCCTGCTTCCAGCTCCTTCAGGTTTCCCCTATGCAGAACAACCCATGTTATCTAGTACCCAGCTGAAGTATTGCTGCATCCTGAAGTCCAGCAATGTCAGCCCCAACCCTGTTCAGAGCTGTTCCACAGATCTCCCCAGTGGCAGGTTTTTGTACCCTGTCTCTGCCTCCTGCCTGCTCATCCTCTCCTGTTTGCCTCCGCAGCTCCTTGTCACACTGACATACATTCATGGCTTCTCTGTCCTGAGTGTCCTGAGGCCCTGTTCCCTCTCACTCGCATCCTAGCCAGCAAGGCTGGACTTTCCCCAGGGGAAATGAAATGCAGATATGCTTGCCATAACTCATCAGATGAGGAGTGTGAGCCAGCCCTCACAAGGAGGGCACGCCTCCACCCCTATTGAGCCTTTGGTCCTGCTCTTCTCTGTCTTCTAGTAACACAAAGCAAACAGCTGCTGGAGTTGGGAGACCCAGAAGAGGAGAGGTGAAGGCTTGGTAGCATTTCCACAGCACTTCTCCACTTCCCTCCCTATCATCAGCTCTGTGCCTGCTCTCCTGAGTGACCTGCCCCCAGTTTGAGACCTGTGTCTTCAGAGCAACCCCACAGAGGGAAGCACTGGCTTGGAAACCCCAGGCACAAGGGCAGAATCACAGGGTGGCCTAGAGGAACCCTCATGTTTCCCCAGCCATGAGAAGTGTGCTGTGAGGGTGCATGTCCTGCATCCCTTTTCAAATACATTGGAAAGGTGCAAGATGTTTCCTAAAGTCATTTTCATACTTCCTTCATGGATCTTACTACCCTTCAGCAGGGACATCTAACCAAGACCTATCGATCAGGGCTCAGCCTTAGCAGGCACAGAAGGAGCTCCACTTAGCCTGGCTGTTCCTTCATGCAGGCAGGTCATCCTGCTTCTCTCAGTGTCTTCTCTTTGGCTAGGCAATAAGACACCCCATGACTCTACATCCTTACCCTCACCTTTCCTTGCAGTTCATATCTCATTTATTTCCATCCCTCTTCTCTGCCATTACCTCTCATTTGCCTACTGCCTGTGCACAACACTGCCCTGCTCTCAGCCTCCTCAACCCTCTTGTCTCCCCTGCCGGGTCCAAGCCATCCCCTCCTCCTCATGGCTGGCACCTCCCCAAAGTCTCCTCTCCTGTTTGGGCCCCTTTGTTCTTACAGTTGTCTGTCAGCTAGGCCTTTATGTGAAAGCAAATCAAAGGCAGTCCACTGTGAGAAAATGGAGAAGTGGCAAAATGACTGGGGATAAGAGAAAGCTGGGATTAGAAAACTCCATTTTTGTTTCCTCTTTCTTCTTCTGGTTTTGGCACAGGTAGCACCAGAGTAGTAAGCTGTGTAAATTCTTTTTCCTCATCCTAGGGAGGGCTAGTCCTTCTTTTATTGCAGAGAAAAACCTTCCAGCAGAACCAGGAGCAAACTATATATTTTGACTGTAAAATGCTGCATTAGAAGAGTTTATACAAATTTCTGTGTCAAGCTGAAGATTTCAACGAAATACTAGGGAGGAATTGCTGGAAAGCATAATTAATAATTATCCTATAACTATCACAATAATTAATGTGCAGTGTTTCGCTTCGCCAGTTTTTTTCAAAATATTTGATTATTTCTGCCTTCACGGTGTGAATTTCAGGTGGTGAAAATGAGTTGCTTTGCACCAGTAGATCTCCTGAATATGCAATGAAGAAACCTGCAGCAGTCAGGAGCCCCAGCCAACATGGAAGATGAGACGGTGAGCTGGGAAACAAAGGTGAATGAGAAAGGCAATGGAAGCGAAGCATTTCGTGCAATAGCTAAAATACAAATCTCTGGAGACTTAAAGATATTGCATGAACATCAATTTTGCATGCCTATTGTCTGAGTGGTATTAGTGTGCGTAGGACTCACAGCCCCCCTTCCTCTGAGTGAGGGGAGCATCATGGCAAATCAGGAAATAGCATAATTGAATCAGCTCCAGCACATGACAGGGCTTAAAAACCGCTTGGACGGGGCACTGAAATGGCAACATACCCCAAGCACCTTGGCATCCAGCTTCCCCCACTGCCCCCAAATTAATTCTGAAAGGAAAGCAAAATTTAAGCCGCAGCAGGAGACAGTCTAGTCATGGATTTCAGATGAGTGGTCTCTTTTGCCATCTGTGAGACTTTATGGCTCAGAAGCTGGATGAAACAGCTTTCTGGAAACTTCTCTAGAGAAAAGGCAGCTAAAAAAATGTGTGTCATGCATATGCTGTTTACGGAGAGCTTGTTTTGTCCATGGGAATAAAATAAAATGCCAGTAATTTACCACTGAGATAACATGTGAGAGACAGAACATGCTGCCACAGGTCTGAAAGATACCGTTCCTAGCCCTCCCTCCCCTTTTGCCCCTACATAAAAGTTGGCAATTAGTTTTTACTGCACATACATGAAGGGAGATACATGTTTTGGCCTCTATGTGAGAGCAATAATTCTCTTAAATTGATGTGTCAGCAAACTAAAACTCAATATTTTTTTCACACAGTGTATTTTGCAGTCAGAGGACTTTCACTAATCGGAGTAAAGCAATTTGGCTCCCTGTCATTGCTCACTGAAAACATATGAGCTGGTTGGCACGTTTGGCCTCCTAGATTTATCAGTGTCTCCCATCTAGTGCATGGGAGGTTCAGGGCTGCAGCTCAGACAGGAGTGAATTTTTATGAATGCTTTTTCCCCTCCCTGAGAATTCCCAGAGCGAGATTTATTCCTTAGTTTCAGAAATATTTTATTTATTGTCCATATCCCATATCCTCTTTAGGTCAACTCAAAGTCATATTTTACATTTTTTCTCAAAGTCGTATTTTACATTTTTTATTTGTACTACTATGTCTTTATTACTTTGTTCCTTAAAATAAAACGTGAAACAACCCAAAATTTGGGCGAAGTACTGTTCCCATATGTCTCCTTTCCTTTTTTCTTGTGAGAGTGCTGTGATATGAACATACACAGCTGTCCATTCAGCAGGGCTGTATAAAATGGATTTGCTGCATCTTGCAGCAGGTTCATGAAAGGCCAGCTTTGGTGTCATGTCTTTGTCACGCTGCCTTTAAGGAAGTCCTCACCTCCCTCCCAGCTGAATTAGTACAGCTTACACTGGTGCTCTTGCCAAGGTAGATGGGATAGGCATGTTTTAACAGTCAGCCTTTACAGCTTGATTACACTAGAATATTTCCTTTTGCCTCACTGACTCTGTATCCTGTAGTCCCCCTCTGTCCCCCTGCAGCTCTGGGAATTCCTTTTTGCTAGCTTTTGAACTGTGTTTTTGCCTAGAGGAATGTTTCTCAGCCTTTGGATGATGTGAACCACAAAAATGCACTGGGATCCCACTGCAACCACCATATCACACACATCTAGTTACAAAGAAAGGGCTGTTCTGCACCAGGTGCGGCAAACGATTGATATGCAAGTTATTTCAAAGCTGTGCCAAGGAGAATGCCTGTTTGGGGTAGGAGAACTCTTTGAATGTCCAGACAACTCTTCCAGTGCTTGCTCTTGACAGAAGCGCAGCCCAGTCATGGGCAGCCTTCACTGGGGATAAGGAGCGTGGTTATATTCCCATCCTGGGCTTGTAAACATCCTGACACAGGGCTTGGACCACAGCTGTTAATACCACCGTGGTGACAATCCTGTGTCTGTGATGACAGTATTGTTCCTCTCCTCTATGAATGACCTTAGTGTCAGATGGGACCTAAAACGCAGTACTTCAGTGAGAACCAGGAGGAGGTATTTTAATCATGGCTGAAAAAGCTTTTCAGTGTATTCATTTGAGGAATTAGTTTCTTGCCAACTACTGTCCTAATGCCCCCTCTTCTCTTAGCTAGTCTCACCTGAAATTATAAGTACTTTTAAGGCTGGCTGCCTACCTGGCTTGGCAAGAGGCATATGGGCACTGCTGTCTTTCTGGTTATGGGCTTTAACTTGCCCACATGGTTGTGAGGATGTCAGCTGACTCCCATGCATGAGGCTCAACCATCCAGGCTAAGCCTTCAGCTAGGACATGCCAGTCTGCAAAGTGGCATCTGTAACAGCTTGGTCTTTTCCACAAAACAGACATGACTTCTGTGCTCAAGATAGAAGTGGTCTGTTCTGTGCCTCCATTTCAGCCTTTCCCTGGAGGTGACCTGCTGGTCTCAGCAGCTGGGGAGGACATGCTATCTTTGGCTTCTCATGCTTTTGTTCTACCCTTGGCACGTCGTGGAAAGAATGCTAGGAAGATTGGTTAAGAACCAGAGAAAAATGTCCCAAGCCTTTGGAAGTCCATTTATCCTTTTAATCACACTCTCTTTAATGAGCTGTATTTTTCTTACTTATCATTTCCTTTGTTCATGCCCATTAAGGTGTTATTCACAATTTTAGCTCAAACAATAGGTCTTAAATAAGAGGATAATATTAAGTGCATCAGCACAAGAAGGGGAAGCTGCTTTTAAAAACTGAAAGTACTGCTTGATTTCCACTTTCAAAGCATTTAATTTCACCTGGTCCACACATTTAATATTTTCCAATAAAATAACTAGATGGGGGCACATTAAAATGGTCTCAGTTGAGCTGTTTTAATAAAAGGAGAAAGTTTAAAGAGCTCTGCCATGGATGAAAAGCTATTTAAAACAGGCAGGTTGGATATTTCTGGCATGGATGCATGAGGTATCTGTCTCCACCTCTAATTAAAAGGCCTATAGTGTTCAGTGCTACAACACTCCACATGACAGACATATTAAAGACCCAAGAGACCACCATGTTGTCCTGTGTTGCGTCTCCCTCTCATAGTCGTCCCAAACATGTATAGGTGACTGACCCTGCCTGCAGTTCCCCTGCAATTTGGAGATTCAATCTTTATTCCTCTTAGTCCTGCCAGCCTGTCAGGGCAGTTGCAGCTTTTGAAAGTGAGTTATTCTGGGTAACATTGAGCTCCTGGAAAAACAACAGTCTTTGTGCACCGCAGGTGGAACAACAGAGGCCAGAATTGACAACAGCATTAATGATACCAAGAAAAGTTGCTTCATTCTGCATCCTTCCATATAAAAATTTCCTATTGGCATTTCAGAGGGAATTACACCTAGGAAAAAGCAAATGGGTGCTTTTCCTGCAGTTGTTGGCCTACCAGAACTAGCGGTGAGCTAGGTTTCTTGAATGGGGAGCAGGTATCACTAAACAATTCACAGCCTGTGGGATTCTGCTGAAAATAAAGCCAAAAAGGCTATCCAGCAGGCTAACAGACTGAAAAGCCACATGAAATACTCATGCATCCTCCTTCCAGGAGGGGCAGCCATGAGGGGAGATCTTGAGGGGAGAGGAGGAGAAGCCATGAGGGAAGAGGAGGGGAAGCCATGAGGGAAGATCATCAAGGGAAAGGAGGGGCAGCCATGAAGGAAGGGAAAGGAGGGGCATCCATGAAGGGAGATCATGAGGGGACAGGAGGGGTGGCCATGAAGGAAGATTGTGAGTAGAAAGAAGGGGTGGCCATGAGGGAAGATTATGAGGGGAGAGGAGGGGCAGCCATGAAGGGAGATCATGAGGGAAGAGGAAGGGTGGCCATGAGGGGAGATCATGAGGGGAGAGTAGGGGCAGCCATGAGAGATCATGAGGGGACAGAAGGGGCAGGCATGAGGGGAGATCATGATAGGAGAGGCGGGGCAGTGTTGTGGTTTAAGCCCAGCTGGTAACTCAGAACCATGCAGCCACTCGTTCACTTCCCCACCACTTCCCCCCCCTGCTCTCAGAGGGATAGGGAGGAGAATCGAAAGAACATAACTCCCATGGGTTGAGATAAGAACAGTCCAGTAACTGGGGTATAACACAAACCACTGCTGCTGCCACCAGTAATAATAACGATAAGGGAAATAACAAGGGGAGAGAATATAACCACTCACCACCTGCCGACCTATAGCCAGCCCGACCGAGCAGTGATCTAGCCCTTCTGGGCAACTGCCCCAAGCTTATATACTGGGCATGACATGCTGTGGTATGGAATACCTCTTTGGCTAGTTTGGGTCAGGTGTCCTGTCTCTGCTTCCTCCCAGCTTCCCCTCCTCCCTGTCAGAGCATGAGATTCAGAAAGTCCTTGGTCAGAGTAAACATTACTGAGCAGCAACTAAAAACATCAGTGTTGTCAGCATTGTTCCCAGGCTGAAAGTCAAAAACACAGCACTGCAACAGCTACCAAGAAGGAGAAAAATGACTGCTACTGCTGAACCCAGGACAGGCAGCCATGAGGGAAGATCACGAGGGGAGAGGAGGGGCAGCCATGAGGGGAGATCATGAGGGGACAGAAGGGGCAGCCATGAGGGAAGATCATGAGGAGAGAGGAGGGGCAGCCATGAGGGAAGATCATGAAGGGAAAGGAAGGGCAGCCATGAAGGAAGATCTTGAAGAGAGAGGAGGGGTGGCCATGGTCATTGAAGGGCAGTTGTAGGGGGAGATCGTGAAGGGAGGGGGGAGGCAGCCAGTGACTCTAAACCTGGCTGAAATTCTCTTAAGAATTTGGCAGCAAGCATGGTGTTGTCCAGGGGGTTCTCAATGAGGGAGAATTTTGGAATGGCCCCCAAGAGTTTCCCTTCTCCTATGTAAACATCCAACACAAAGCATGATGATGTTCGTATGTGATGAGACAACCATTATGTGACTGCTTAGAAACAGTATTAGTATTCTTATAAAATGCAGTTACTGTCTAGAAGGAATACTCTGATGGCAATAGCAACATTAGAATTCTTCATACACAAAGGAACTAATTAGTTCTGTCATCAAATAAGAAGTGTGGGTAGTTAATTGTTTCAAACCCCATTTCACAGCTAGAGGAGCAAGTAGGACTGTGTGCGTAAAGTGATATTATGGAAAGGTCAAGTGACCTGTGTGAGGTTAGACAGCCTAGGGAGTAGCAGAGGCAAGGATTTAGACAGTCTTAGTTTCCAAGTTGATCTTCTGTTTATTAGATCATATTAGATCTTGAAGATTGTGTGGATATTGGTATGCTTTTATTGGCCATTTCAACTGCATGTTATTTCCCCATGGTTTTTAATCTTATCCTTTAAGGCCAATATTCGTTGACAAAATTTATAACAACATACAGCAGATTACATTTTAATGGAGGATTCCAAAGTAATGAGGTGTATTTTCCTCTGCTGTCTCTAGACTCATTGGTCCCAGTGCAATCTCACCTGGGATAAGGACACTGGAAATGTTAACTGACAAAATGCTGTTGGGGTTTTAACCACACCATCAGGTAGCAGTGCCAGACACTTTTTTGTATGTGTTGGCACCTCTGAGAAGAGCTGCACTGATGCGTGAAACAGTGAGACAATATGTTTGAAAGAGATGCAGGAAGGAGCGGAGGGAAAGGCTGAATCACCAAATGGTTGAAGCAAGAAGGCACCTCTTCTTGCTTCAGATTAGAAGTTGTCTAGTCCCAGTCCCCTTGGTCAAAACAAGGTCACCTACAACAGGTTGCTCAGAGCATGTCTGATCAGGTTTGGAATATCTCCAGGGATAGAAACTCCACGAACTCTCTGGACAACCTGCTCCAGCGTTCAACCACCCTTACAGTAAAAAATGTTTTTTCTTCTGTTTAAAAGGGGTTTCTCTCTTGTTACCCCATAACCCTTGCTTGCCATCCTGTTCTACCACTTCCTGACTTGATTTCCGGTAATCTCTCTCCCACGCCAGTCCTAGTATAATGTGCTCTTCACCAGGTTGGTGAGCCTGTTGACAAAGATGCTTTGTTCCACTTGATCAGGTGGATCCAATCTCTTCCTGCTCAGGAACTTGGTCTTGATTGGTACCCCTGATGTGCCAGGGGTAGCTGCCAGGGGAACCTTGCCCTATAGCATGGCACCACTGTTGCTGAGCAAGGAACACTGTCCCCAGCAGAGTTTCTGGCCTCCCTCTGCATGTTCTTCTGCAAAGTGCTGCACAGATTGATGGGCAAACATCACCAGTCTCTGCTGAAATTGGGCTGCTGGTGGGACACAGCACAGTTTCATTGATTCTAATGAGGCTTGCTAGTGGGACTCAGCAGTGTCCGGTGGGAAATGGCAACTCCAATGGCAGAATGCTCCTCGTTTTTTCTTCACATGATATGAAATAAATAATCTCATGAACTTCAGCAGACAGCAACTGAGTTTGGGAGTCTTTCTTCTTGTGTCATCTAGCCTACTGAAGAGAAACTACTGCAAAACAACAAATGCCACTACCCATAGCTCTTGAATTTTCCAAGGCAGCCTTTCTTCCATTTGATGTATGGCTCATGCTGCTTAGTTTGAGATCTTATGAAATCATAGTTGCGGGTGGTATGATTGTTCCTTGAGATGCAACTTCAACACTAGGGATGCCGCTATCCCCTTCTGTGCGTGCTCTATATTCCTGGATGTGTTAGTTCTTTGCTCCATTTAGTGATATAAAAGGTAGGAATGCAAGTGCTTTGAACAAGTCACAGGGGCTTTGGAACAGAAAAAGGAATATATCTGAGAAACAGGAGAGTATCCGAAAAGAGAGGAATTGTCGGCATGAGAGACCTCAAGCTGAGTGACTGAGAGTTGACATTCCTTCTATTTATTTATAAAATTTGTAACTGTGGAAATTAGCCTTAGAAGCTGTAGACCCATTACTGTTAGTTTTATCGTTCTTCTAAGACATACCCTGAGGCATTCCTGGAGATTGAATCCTACTGTACTTTGCAATAAGCCCATAATTGATTATGCTATGGAGCTTTAATATGGGTTGAGAAATGGAATCCAAAGTAAATACATTCAAAATTTTGCTAGCAGGCCAAATTTAAATCCGGTTTTCTGAACCTACCAGGATTATTCCTTCTCAGCTAATGATTTAATTTGAACTAACCACCCTGAGAGGTGCAGTATGTGGGTAAGTCCAGGCTATCTGCTTGCTGGGTTTCTCTAAAGAAGTTTATCCTGTCTACTTCACCTCTAAGTTTGTAAAGACAAAATTAAATTCTAACATTATTCATTATAAATCCTACCTGGTGCTTGCTCCAGTAATGTTTCAGATGCCTGTCACCAATGCCATCATACACAGATTTGCTGATTTCTTTCATTTCTGAAAAACAAGTATGTTGCACCATATTCTCAAAAACGAGGGAGAACTGAATTAGGTGGTGGTGGTTTGTCTTTATATTTCTCAGTTTGAAATATGGCCCATGCAGTTTCCTAGTCTTTGTTATTTTTTTTTTGCTGTTAACTAATTTGATGAAAATCTGTCCTTTCTAAAAGAAGCTTGTTCACTTTGCTCATTAATGAGGAATGAGAGAGATGTTGGTCTCTTCTCTCCCTTTCATTCGAAAGGTTCCTATTTCCTTTTCTCAGTTTCTAAGGACCCTATTATTTCCTTTGATATGCAGGTTGCTCCTGCTGTCTGTAGTTAATTCCAGGGCTTAAAGTGGGCTAACTTGTAGTTAATTCCAGGGCTTAAAGTGGGCTAATCTGGTAGAAATTGAAGTTTCTTAAAGCACATCATTTGCTATCTAGGAGGCATCCTAAACAATGATGATGCTACAAGCAAAAGAAATTTTGTTCACAAGTGACAGAATTAGCACTGTTTTCTGACCATTTTAAATCCTGGATTTCTTTCTGGACCTGAAATCTCTAAGGCCAAATTTGTTTGTGAGATTCAGTCTTCAGAGTTGGTTTGAGGTGGAGGGGTTGATTCACACTATATATTTATTTGAAAATACTTCTCATGAAACATTGTTATTGCCTATGTGTGGTCTTAAGGGAAAAAATAATTAGTTTCATATTTCCCACTGGAAAAGAACTCTTTTTTTTTCTATTTCACACTTTCTCATCAATAGCTAAAAAATTGGTTATTTCCCCAGAACTACTACACCACTGGGTCTGCTCCATTAAGAAGTGATACACAGGGATTGTGTGCTTCTACAGACAATGTGCTATTTCTGGTAAAGTCTGCTTTCACATGTTCTTACCAAATGTGATTATACTGTATGTTTGGTTTTCTATGACCAGGTAAATGGGACAAATGCAAACAAATGCAAAAGGCAAAAATCTGTCACATCAAATTGGAGAGAGCTGAAGTGCAAGAATAACTTTATTTCATGTTACCTTCACTGCAAAAGAAGCCAGGATATTTTTGGCACGTAATGTTTGCAGCTGCACATAAATCAAGATGAAGCAATAGACATATGTGGGAAGATGACATAGGTCATGAGAAGTACATAAACAAAAAACCCCTTAACGTAAGCTTCTTTAGCAGGCATAGAATATTGCATTTGAATGAAGCTTTGGATCAGCTAGAGAGTTGCATTGAAAGAAAAGCGAGTATTTGGTAAATTTTGGAAGAAGGACCTGTTCCTCCTACCACTGAACTCAGTCAAAGTCTGGAGATGCATACTTAATGTTATGCAATAAATTTAAGCTTTAACGTTACCTTTTCTCACTTTTTATTTGCTCTTTCATTGCTCCAGGGAGACTTTGCATGTAAACTAGCTAATTTTTTTTTCTCTGGCACCAGGAGGTACCTACCCCTGCGTACAGTAGCTCTCTGCAAAGCTTTGCCATACCAAAATATTTTGTCCATTTGAAGACACCACCTACAGCTGTTTGAAATAGGAGTAGATGATGTGATTATTAAAACCTGAGGGTTTCATGTCTATTGAGGATCTCGCTTCTGTTGCAACAGAGGGTTGACCGCAGAGATCCTAGAAGAAAAGGCTTGATGCTGTGAGCAAATGTAGATCAAAGTGTAGAATCATTGCCAACTGCTTTGCATGAAGGAAGAACTAGGATTTGGAGGGCAGAACCTAGCAAAAATGTTCCTCTGGCTTTGCTGGATGGAGAGACAAAACCTGCATGGAGATGAGGCACTGGTGATGTGCAACTGGGCTGAGCACCGCTCAAGAAATGGAGCTGGCATTCCCTAGGATAGTTTCTCTTGGTTTCTTTCTCACAAACCTATTTTGACTTTAGAAAAAGTCTAGATACTTTTCCCTGCAGTGATTATGCTGTTTGATAGTATTGATGCCTATTACAAAAGTGGACAACCTTCCCCCATTGTCCTTCCAGCATGAGAGGAAAAAGAAATGGCTCCAGGAGTTACTTGGAATCTTGCTTGTGCAGGGCCATGATTCCCTCCATTGTAACAACTCATACAGGCGCAAGAAACTATTGAGAGGCTGACTGATGGTACTGCTCTTCCTTGTGGGAAGCACTAACTCTCATACCTCAGGAATTACAAAAACACACACACACAGAGGGTTATCTATGTGCAAGTATGAATGTCTGTATTTAAAATGCACAAAGCTGGAGGGACAGTGAGTAGCCTCTTCTCCTAGGTATGATTTTATGTGCACCTCCAGGGAAGTTAAACCACAACATTTAGCACCAAAAAGGTTATTTCTTGATTTTGAAAGAGAGGATTTACCGCTAAGAATTTTGGTTCTCATTCGCATTTGTAACCTGGCATAGTTCCCCCTGCCTTTATTTGTTTTAAGTGAGACAACACCACAGATGAAAAAATACATATTAGAGTGGTATCTTTCCCCCCAGCTCTATATACCTCATTGTAATTCATGAGTGCATTTATGAGGTCTTTATTAAGACAGGCCAGATTTATTTTTCATTTGTGCTAAATTGTTTATGTCCTTTTAAAAGTGCACTGTATCCTCAGCAGTGGGCTTTTGGTTATCTGCCTGACAATGATGAAGTGTTATGTTTTAACAAGTGCGTTAAGATCTTGTCCTGGTGCATATTCTGTGCTATTTGTGAGATGATAGTGATAAGGGGAGACAGATATAGAATGGACCAGGTGTGCATACATCTTATTTTTTTGGTAAATTGCTCAAACCAGTCCGAGTTGGTGGTGACCAGTAATTATTGGCTTATTCAATAAACCATAATTCCTAAAGGAATTTCCTTCTGTTTAGAATATTAAACCAGGGTCATTTTTGCAAAAGAACCCATCACCAATCTGAAGATCTGCTTGCTTATTCTGGTGACCAGATGACAGCTGGTTAATCCAGTGAGAGGACTACTACCAGTCCTCTTTCTAGTAAACCTATTCTTTTACTAGTAAGTAGATTCTAATTAGCATGCAGAGTCTGGAGTGAATTTGTTCATTTTAAACATGCTGGTCAGGTTCCTGGGCCTGTGTGTTCTGGCTAGCCTCTGGCTAGCCTGGGAATAAAATAAGTGCCTTGCCTGCGTGCTGCAGCTTTTCCAAAGGAGTATGCAAGAGTAATTAACAAAAGCCTCTGTCTGCCCATACTAGTAGGATCTGTGTGGTTCCAAGCCTCTTATGTCTGATGAAAAATCACTCACCACAGAGGCCAGCAGCCTCAGCAAAGGGGGCAGAGCGTGGCCAGGACTGGAGGCTGGGGCATGTGCTCCTGAGCAGGAAGGGGCGGTTGCAGCATAACTGCGCCCAAAGCTTCAAGTACAAGCCAGCCACAGCAGTGGGGTCCTTAGGAATGGGCAAGGCTGTACCCGAGCTCTCAAGTCATGAGGCATCATGCAACTCAGGTAGGAAAACAAAACCGTTGTGTGCTAGTGTTGCAGTATCAGCCCTACAGATGCAGCTCATGAATATTTCCTCCTTTGGGAGGAAGAGGAAAACTTCTGTGTACCCTAGGAAATCTCCCTTCCTGTCTCTCTCAAGAAAATGAGCCCCTTAACTCAGTGATGAAGAGTCTATGGACTATAGCCCTATAACCAAGTTTGAAGTTCTCAACTGGTGTGGATGTATAAGAACTGATTTAAAACAAAAGAATAGGTGCTCTTAATGTTTTTCTGATATATTTTTTTTTCCCTCTCAAACCTTCCAAGAAACAAGGCTATTGTGAATCTTTTCTCCGTGTTAATGAAAACAGCCTCAGGATTTTTTCGCACCCAGTTCCACACTTTGCCTTGTCATCGTATTAGAGAACGGCACAGCATAGAGGAGAAGTCGAAGAAATCTCGCTGTGTGAAGAACACGACAGGAGAGTGACACAGGTTAGATGCCTATCAAATCAACTCATTGGCATAGAGGGGGAAGGGAGGCACATGGCCATTTATTTGGGGAAAGAACAGACGTGATTTCCCAGTCTGATAGATTGTTTTGTTTCAGCATACACTTCATGGCTTCAGGAAAGTTGGTTTTGATTTACAGTAGAGAAAGGCTGAGAAGAGTGGAGGACATTGTGTTTAACCCTCATCTGACTAGCAAGTACAGCCATTGATCAGATGCTCATATTGGCACTAGAATTTGATTTTTCCTTTTCTACATGTGATTTCTGGAAATGATCCAAAAGAAGCTGTCTGGACAGCTGAAAAGACAGTGTCATGCATACCCAGATGAAGTTTCTCTGGGCCCATGTCACACAGAGACTGTGCTCTTCATGATGCTGCAGGTGGAGAAAGTCAGGACTCTCCTGCCTTCTCAGATTTTGTGTCCAAACTAAGGACAGCAGCAAAACAGCAGCAAAAGAGGGATCTCTTCCAAGACCCTGGCCAGAGCTCCAGCTTTTTATAGCTGTCAGCCTAGTGGGGAGTTAATGCCAGCTTGTAATTACTTAGGCTATCATATTTATGGCAAAGTGACATATGAAGAAATACTTGACACCTCTTAGCTTGTCAGTAAGATATCTGAAATCCTTAAGAGCTCCATTAGCTGAGCTGTAGAGTCATCATCCTCCTGATTACCTATGGAGAGCTGGGACAGGTTGCTGACACATTAAAGAGGACACCTTGTGTCTTGCCACATTGGAGTTTGGAAATTCTGCACTTAAGCTGCCTTTGCAAAATCTCATGGGGTCAGAGCATAATTGAATAATTTGGTTCCAGGGCAAATTTGAAAATTAAACAAGGACTTGAGGGAGGGGCCCCTATGGAAACCATGTCAAGGAACAAACAGCATCAGAGGATTTCAGTGATGTTTGTATAATGAGGATAATGTTTGCTTGATCCTTGCAGGCTTTAACTGGCTGTCATCCTTCTACAGAAAAGCAACAGAAACTCCTTGAAAGAAACCAAAACCAAACTGAAAGAAACCAAAACCAAATTGAAAGAAACCAAAACAGAGGTGTGATAAGTTACCTAGAATTTGAAATTCAAGTTGTCTGGCACAGTTTTGATAACATACATTATGACACATGGAAGATTTTTGTTATGGAATCATAGAATGGTTTGGGTTGGAAGGTACCTTAAGATCATCTAGTTCCAACCCTCCTGCCATGGGCAGGAACACCTTTCACCAGACCAGGTTGCTCAAAGCCCCATCCAACTCAGCCTTGAATACTGCCAGGGATGGGGCAGCCACAACTTCTCTGGGGAACCTGTGCCAGAGCCTCACCACCCTCATAGTAAAGAATTTCTTTGAATATCTGATCTAAATCTCACCTATTTCAGTTTAAAGCCATTACCCCCTGTCCTATCAGCGCTATATTGGAGCAGTATAATTTGTAGAAAATAATTTCCATTGCTGACACCTTGTTTGCCTGTTGAGAACTCAATGTTGGAACTGAAGTATGTTAGAAATGAGGAAAAGTGGTGTATTTCTATTCTAAGATGTATAATTTCTTTTTAACTCAAGCCACTAGCAAAGCTTTGGGGTGATTCAATTAAAGGAATTAATGACAGTTTCTTTCTGGATGCAATTCCTTTAATTTAGAGGGACTGCCCAAAGACCTTGATCTCAAGGGAAGCACACAACAGTCAGTAGCCCTCTTTGTCAAACTTCCAAGCCCTTTTCGGACTCTAAACATCCATTCTCGCAGATATTTCTCTGGGTCCTGCCACCAGAAATTCCGTATCCCTTTCTGAGGTTTCTTTCTGCTTTATTTTCCCTGCATTTGCATCTTTTTCTTTCTCTTGTGCATTTGTGTACATACAGATACAAAGCCTTCCCTTAAAACTATATTTAGGGAACCTCATCCTTCCATGCAATTTAGATTCCTTAGAAGCTTCAGACATTTTCATCTAGACCTTGAGATGAACCCATGTTTTGGCTGAAGGGTGCTATTTCCTCAGCAAGCTAATTTAATAAAAGTGCTTATGGCCTCTTACACCTTAAATGAAGGGAAGATGTTTCACCCAAGTAAGTTTAACCCAGTCAGAATGCCATCACAACTTTAAATATGTTTTCTGATGCTTAAACTATATGGTTGAATATGGAGATTTTATTCCTTTGAAGTACAGTGTCTAGAACAGAGAGGGAGACCTTAATCTCATTTCAGGTACACAGGTGCTGTTTGTACCCCTGAAACATAAGGAGTAGTATACACTATACAGTATAAAACGTTTTTCCAAGCACAGCCTAGAGCTCACAGCCCTTGTAAAGCAGAAAGCATTTGTGTCTGTGCTTCATGGCTGTCCTCCATGAGCCTGAATTCAGAAGGCAGATGGAAAACATGTCAAAAACTCCCAACAGAGAAAATCTTACATGAAGAATAGCAACATGTTAAAGATGCAGTGTGAGAAGCTTCATAGCTGCAGCCCTCACTTTCACTCAGGCAGCCCTGAGGGATGACCCACACCCCAAAATTTAGCTGCAACTTCTCCTAGTCCTCTTTGAGTAGATCACTAGCAACACTGTTCTGCCTTTGCATGGCCATGCGTCACTGAGCTACCATGAGCTTTTTCCAGGATTAACTCTGCTCTGCTCCTCAGTTGGTTTCAACGGGTTTAGCAGGCCTTTTTTTAGCCAGCGTGGAGAAGCTAATGCTCTTAGTCCTCAAGCTTTTTAAAAAGTGCTCGAAGCCAGATCATCCCCTCCCAGTTTTGCCACAGAGGGGATGTAGCTAGCAAAAAGCTTTCAAAGATAGTTCGAAATCTCTTGGAGGAATGAAGCTTAAGAGACCTCAGCCTTCAACCTCCTTGTCCTTTCAAGACTGCATTGCACAGCAAAGCCTGTGCAGTGTTTGTGAAGAGCTCTGTCAAATCCTAGAGGACTGCACAGGAAAGTCTCATTCTCAGGAAAACTGTAGGGAAATAACTAAGGACAGAAAACTTACAATTCACAGTGAGACAAATTCCTAATGATAACTGTCTAAAATTTAAGCCTAACCTGTAGAGTTAATCTTCATGATCCCAGAGGAAAGGGGGTTGAGGGTGAAGCCTAAGAGTCTATGCACAAAGCCCCCAGCAGCTTCATCTAGTCAGTGTTGGGCTTCCTAGACCAATAGAGAACATTAGTAATGCTGGACATGTCTAGTTTTTAGCTCTGCAAGGAAATATCTCCTTCCTTCCTTCCCTTCCTCACAACCTTTCTGACCAGAAAATTATTCAGGCACCGCCAGGAGCTCTCTGAAATTTAACAGGAGTTTCTTCAGCCTCAGATCCCTGCCTGCGATACAGCCTGGCAGAGTAACCTCTGCAGACCTCCTGCACCACTTGTGAAGAGCTGCACCACTGACCAGATACCCTTCTCTGTGTCTTTTGTGGTTGGTGTTATTACTGACTGTGTGTCAGAACAACAGTGCTCCTGCTTCAAGCAGAGCCTTCCACTCACACCAAGGCTGGGCAAACTAAAATCAGAGTAACTTCAGTCTTCCAAATATCAGTATGTTGTGGTTTGGACTGTAGCAACAATCATTTGGGTCCAGACCCCAGTATATCAAAACACCAAAGATCAGGGAATGGGAGAAAGGTTTAAAATCCTTCCAAATTTCCATAAAGAAGACAAGGCAAAACACAAAGCAAGCCTCCAAAACACAGTAAACTTCTTTGGAGATTTTTGTTGTTGTTGTTATTTTTCCATACAGAGCCTGTCTGTGCTTATCCTTGCTTACTATTTCTACAAGACATTTAGGTAGACCTTCCCAGGAGCAGAGCGTAAGTCAGCCTTAACCTTCTCACAAAGCTCTCAGTTTCTTGGCAGCTTGTGTGAATGACATGCATGGGTTGTGACTGCATGAGTCAGTCGTTCATGCTAGGGTCTGTGCAGAGGACAAGCCTCCATCTGTGAAAGCTGGGCAGCAATATTTTACTGTAGGAAGGTGATGGAGAGCATTTGGCATTTTTTTCTTGAAGACAGGGGTGAGAGAGGAGAAGCCTTCTGGCTTTCTGCGGGTGCCTTGGTGGTGAGTGCCTGAGAGCCACATTACTGTTGTGCTGTGTCTGAGAAGCCATGCACCATGTCCATTTGTTGGGTTCCCAAAAGTGGGGTTGTGCCCTTCTGGATTGACAGCAGAGTGGGACAGAGAGAAGGCCTCCTGGGTCCTGTTCTGGTGCTTTATTTGTGGTTAAGGTGGATTTCTTGATTGAATAGCTTCAGTGAGACTGTTACTAAACACATTTTACTTCTTAAAGAGTTGAAAGAAAGCTGGCAGGATGCCTTTTGCCAGGCACAGTACAAGGATTCTCAAATGTTTCCCTGAAAAGCTTACAAGATAAATGAGCTTCATATAAGTCCAGGGGGATTTTTTGGTTTTGTATCTCTTTTTAATGCGTTCCCAGGCTTCTGGACAGTAACAAGTAGCGTGTGTCCTCTCACAGGAAAGAGTCAAAGCACCTTCAGAGGTGGAGGGGGGGGGAAGATCTTGTTTCCTAAGTCATACACCTCCTGCTCACCAGGAGCAGTACTGAACTGAGTGATTTGAAAACTTCTGCAAGATGGACAGGAAACCAGAACTGGCTGTGGCCCGTCACTGGTAGAAACAATTTTCTGACAGCAGCTTGGCTTCTAAGTAATTTCAATTGGCACAGAGGTTTGGAGGAAGGCTCGGGTACATGGATGATTCATCTCACACACTCTCTGACCATTTTCAGGCAAAAAAAAAAAAAAAATAATAATGTTTAGTTTAAGAACAGACTAATGGCTGGTTATATAACCTTGTTATGTACATGAGAGAGCTATGCAAAATGGCTTTTCATTCTGGTTTTCCACTGACTCAGAGATTTTGTGTTTGTTAAATCAGGCTATAACGTAGCAGTGATGGAAGAACTAGTGTAAACTAATTGAGTTTGGAGTGCTTGAGCACCTGGACTCCCTCTTTCTCTGCTGCAGCCTGGTCACACCAAGTACACCCTGTTGTTCCATTCTAGGGGAATTAGGATTGTGTCTTCATGAGGCCGAGCTACTGTCAGGTGGAGGGCTGAAATCATGTGAATAGTTCAACGTGTGTACAGCACCTGATTGGTCTGCAAAATGATCAGGAAAGAACTGTCCAGATGAGATTTGGCTAGAAAACATCTGCTAAAAGCATTTGCTGTTCATTATTTCTTTTGTACCTGACCTTGAGATATTTAAAAAATATTTTCCTATTTAATCATTTCTGTTGTCTGATTTTGGTGAGGGTTTTCTTTTCTTTTCTTTTTTTTTTTTTTTGTCTCTTGACATCCAAGTGTAGGTTTTTCTTTTCCATCATCCCAACAGGAGGAACAATGAGTCCCATGAGCTGAATGAAAACCTTGCCAAGAAACCCAGAGAGCTCAGAGAATTCAGTTGGTCCTATTGAAGTCTGGATATTTGTCTTAGAACTGTAGAAGGGTTGCTGGAAGATTTGTAATTTCAGAATGATTTGAGGTTGCAACTTGGCAGAAGGGATCAAGTCTGAGTGCAGAGCAGCTTTCAATCTGGAAATCCATTGGCAGAACTGTGGGTGTCTGAGTACAGGGGATGCTGGAGAAAAGCCAGTGTGATCTTCTGCATGTGAAACTGCCCTAGGCCTTTCTGCTCCAGGGCAGTGTCTCATGGATAACAGCGTCATTCATTTATCTTTTATTTGTGAGCTTCTGAGTACTTTTTTTTTTAAAACATAGACACACAGCAACACACACACAAACATAGAAGTATATAATGCTCTTGACATACATCCAAAAGAAAACATTCATGTGTCTTGTTAACTGATAAAAGACCAAATAGCCTCCTTGGAAAACACACTGTCCTATCCCTGGTTCTAAGTAACCGCTTAGTAGCAAGGGAATTGACCCATCAGTCTCACACCTGCAGAGCATGCTTTCCCTACAGCCCACCCACAGCCTGCTCTATCACAGCTGGGTTATCCACCTTGCCAAGATTTGCTTCTGGAACTCGGTGTGGCAAGGCCAGCATTCAAATGAGTAGGGGAGAGTACTCAGAAACAGAGGTTTTACTCACTTGCATGTAGGGTTATTGGCAAAAGTATTGAACTTAGCCTGAGGGGTGTCAGTGCCCCAAGTACTGCCTGCAGAAGGTGACCTGGTGTAGCTAATACCATCAGTCATGACAACTCCCAAGTCTATATTGGGCCATTTAGCACTTTGAAGTGGTTTTGCTATACATATTAGAAGTTGGAAGCCCCTCAGTGCCAAAGTTGGTGGTTCTTTCCTATTATTAGTACCTTAGAAAATTTCCCAAGCTGCTTCCCCTTCAAAATGTGCACACCCTTCCTTGCATGGATGCTCCATGAATGATCCACAGCAGCACAGGGGTCTATAGGAGATATGGCTGGAGACAAAAAACTTGAGATGAATTTGTATGGGGTATGGGCCCATGTCCATGGAAGGAAGGCAGGCTGGAGACCACTGTGTCCCCTTTGAGACACTGCAGGTCACCATGATGCCCCAAACGGTATGGAAGGTGATGGCTGTGACACCAGCAACCCTCAGGCTTGCTGGAAGTCAGTTAAGTAGCATGGCTGGCAACGTCTCACCAGTGGCAGCAATGCGCCCAGTGTTTGCTTACACAAGAACTAATGGGAACATGTAGGTGGAGGAGAAGTAGTCTCTCTTGACTTTCTCCATGGGCTCCCAGACTCTTGATGGAAAACAAGCCTTTGACATGAAAATAGATGGCTCCTCATGCTGTTTTAGCCTATGGAACCATGCAGCTGGATGGCTGTCCTAAGAGAAATAGCTGGTTTTAGCACAAAGCAATCTACATCTGGTTTTCCTCTCATTTTCATTTAAATTTTGAGACTGGAATTGAACCAATTGTATGCATGAAAACTAATGTGTTCATCATGATTGTTTCAACTTTTTTGTCCCCCATTTATTATTAATTTCAGGACACTGTTTCATGTTCTTATACGGCAAAAAAATAAATTCACAGTTGAAGTAAAACTGTCAGGGTTTAAATAAAATTAATTGCCTGTTAGAAAGTGACAGAGGCCAAGGAATTCTGCTCCACATTCTACCCCTCTCTCAGCTGTTTCAGCCTCAAATGGCATGGTGCTTAAGGTCTTCCCTGGCAAAGTGCTTCTGGTAAAGGTCTACTGTGAAAGGGCTTCCCTTCCCCAATAACATTTTCACTATCTCCATGTAACTAAGGCTAAAAAAACGTTCCATAACTTTATTAAAACTCTTTTCTTTCTTAGTTTTGCATTGTCAGTGGTTTCTGAGCTGGGTTTCCTTGTTACCCCTCATAAATTTAAAAATTAATGTGGCTTACATGGGATTCACTTATCCATGCAATCCATAAGAAAAAATTACTTTGAAAACGACTTTTGGTGTAACTACATCATAGAAATGACAAGGACAAAGTTTAGTTCAGCTTTCCATTCTGTCTAAACCTCCTGAATTTTTAAGAAGGAAGTAAAAAGTAACCTAGCAGTAAAAGATCTGTTTATTTTTTGCTCTCCTCCTGCTTTCTGCAATATTTGCATATATAGTGGCATGCTTGTTATATATCTTCATCTAAAAAGCACTGTGAATTTGGTATGCAGGGTATTTTTCACTGATGTACAGTGGCTACAAGTCCAGGCAGGTGCGTTTATTTTGCTCTCCTGCACCAAGGTAAATCTGGAGGTCTTCATTTCCCTGAAGAACCTCTAGATTTAGATGAGCATAGCTGAATATTGAATCTGCCCCACTGTCTCCTCAGTGCAAAGACTCTGAAATGGATTTGTGAGTCTCAAATCAGTCCCTGAGGCACCCTAGTCCACACTGTAAAACCACCGTATGTAAATTGTCACCGTTAAATAAGTTGCTCAGGCGGGAGAGAGAACAAGATGGGAATTGAAAGTTACTCGGTGCTTACACTGGGTTTCAGACAGGGCTGCCTTTCCAGTTCAGAGGTCACTGAGGTGGACGGGTAGAGATTGTATGGCTGCCATATGGGCTGCATGGGGCAGATGGGGAGGTCCTCTCCATTACTGCCACATTCTGCAGAAGAACAGAAACAAAAACTGAAATGTAAACCCTAAGCCCCTTTCCATTTAGCCATAGGAACGGGGTGGAAGAGGAGAGCAGGTTCTCCGTTCAGAGTATTTCTGTGATAATTCATTAGCTGATGTGCCCCATTTTTCATCTCTTTAGGGAAGTCTGCTGGGAATTTATTGCTGAGCCATTAATGAATTTTTTAACTGTCAGGGAGCAATGTAAATAAGTGGGATCCTGGACTGTCACACAGCCATTATCAGGTCAAAATGCATGCAGAGGAACTGTTGCTTCAAGTCTGGGAAGAACACAGGGATGTTGTCCAGGAAACTGGGGACCAGGTTAGGAAAGCTAAGGCCCAGTTAGAATTAAACTTGGCTAGGGATTTTAAAGATAACAGGAAGTGATTCTATAGGTACATTGCAAATAGAAGACAGACTAGGGACCACATGGGCCCTCTCCGGAAGCTATCAGGAGAACTGGCTACCCTGGACTTGGAGAAGGCTGAGGTTCTGAATGACTTCTTTGCCTCAGTCTTCACTGGCAAAGGCTCTGACCACACTACCCAAGTCTTGGAAGGCAGACGCAGGGACTGTGAGAATGAAGACCTTGGGCCCACTGTAGGAGAGGATCTGGTTCAAGACCATCTTAAGAACCTGAACCTGCACAAGTCCATGGGACCTGATGAAATCCATCCACAGGTCCTGAAGGAGCTGGCAAATGAAGTTGCTAAGCCACTGGCCACCATATTTGAAAAATCATGGCAGTCAGGTGAAGTTCCCGACGACAGGAAAAAGGGAAATATAACCCCCATTTTCAAGAAGGGGAAAATGGATGACCAAGGGAATTACAGACCAGTCAGTCTCACCTCTGTGCCTGGCAAAATCTTGCAGCAGATTCTCCTGGAAGGCATGCTAAGGCACATAAAAATCAACAAGGTGCTTGGTGACAGCCAGCATGGCTTCACTAAGGGGAAATCCTGCCTGACCAATTTGGTGGCCTTCTATGATGGGGCTACGGAACTGATGGACAGGGGTAGAGCAGTTGACGTCATCTACCTGGACTTGTGTAAAGCATTCGACACTGTCCCACACGACATCCTTGTCTCGAAATTGGAGAGACATCAATTTGATAGATGGACACTCGGTGGATAAAGAACTGGCTGGATGGCCGCACACAAAGAGTTGTGGTCAATGGCTCGATGTCCGGCTGGAGATCAGTAACAAGTGGTGTCCCTCGGGGATCGGTGCTGGGACCGGTCTTGTTCAACATCTTTGTCGCTGACATGGACAGTGGGATTGAGTGCGCCCTCAGCAAGCTTGCCAATGACACCAAGCTGTGTGGTTTGGTTGGTACGCTGGAGGGAAGGAATGCCATCCAGAGGGACCTGGACACGCTTGTGAAGTGGGCTGATGCCAACCTCATGAAGTTTAACCATGCCAAGTGCAAGGTCCTACACCTGGGTCGGAGCAATCCCAGGCACAGCTACAGGTTGGTCAGAGAATAGATTCAGAGCAGCCCTAGGGAGAAGGACTTGGGGGTGTTGGTTGATGAGAAAATGAACATGAGCTGGCTTCAGTGTGTGCTTGCAGCCCAGAAAGCCAACCATATCCTGGGCTGCATCAAGAGCAGCATGACCAGCAGGTGGAAGGAGGTGATCCTGCCCCTCTACTCTGCTCTTGTGAGACCTCACCTGGAGTATTGTGTGCAGTTCTGGTGTCCTCAACATAAAAATGACATGGAACTGTTGGAACAAGTCCAGAGGAGGGCCACGAGGATGATCAGGGGGCTGGAGCACCTCCTGTATGAAGGTAGGCTGAGAAAGTTGGGGCTGTTCAGCCTGGAGAAGAGAAGGCTGTGTGGAGACCTCCTAGCAGCCTTCCAGTATCTGAAGGGGGCCTATAGGGATGCTGGAGAGGGACTCTTCATTAGGGACTGTAGTGACAGAACAAGGGGTAGCGGGTTCAAACTTAAATGGGGGAAGTTTAGATTGGATATAAGGAAGAAGTTCTTTACTGTTAGGGTGGTGAGGCACTCGAATGGGTTGCCCAGGGAAGCTGTGAATGCTCCATCCCTGGCAGTGTTCAATGTTAGGTTGGACAGAGCCTTGGGTGACATGGTTTAGTGGGCTGTGTCCCTGCCCATGGCAGAGGGGTTGGAACTAGATGATCTTAAGGTCTTTTCCAACCCTGCCTATTCTATGATTCTATGATTCTAAGTGGAGGGGTAAGTCTTCACATAGAACCATGCAAGGCCCTCACATAAATGCTGTTGTCTGAACCCTCTACCCACTGAGTGTGAAGCAGTGTCCCCTGACGAGAACATTTTGATTTTGCAGCTAATCCCTTGACAATAGTTTTTTGTGGCTTCATTGCAGCAGAAGATAAAGCATATTTTAGTGCCCTTGGTCTTGCCCTCAGCTTCCACTGGCCAGGAAGAGCAAGGTTTACTCGTATGGCAGTGAGTTTTGGCACAGAACCCCCTGAATCATCTGTGTCCATGGTCAGTGCTGGCCACTGCCATTAGCTGGTAGCATGGGACAGACTTTTCTAAAGGGAGAGGGCACTATGTCCTTGCCCGGGGTAACTGGGGAAGGAGGTACAGCGTGCTTATAGGGCAGCTTCATGTGCTCTGGCTGCTAGAATAGCTCATCACATGCATCTGCTACACCTATGGCTTAGTTATGTCCCTGTGGATTAAGCGGAGTGAATGGGAACAGTATTTTGTGACAGCCAGAGCTGGCAAAGAGGAAAGCTTTTAGTGACTGTCAATTTCCAATGTTTAATTTCATTAAAACCCTGAACCCTTTCAATAGAACTAGTTATTGCCTTTATAAACATAGAAAACAATTAAAGCAGCAGAATTAATGATGACACCAGTTCTAGGAAAAGTTGTCTCCAGTGCTACAGTTTGATTTGTCCAGCACAAGGATCTTCTTTGTTTGCATTTCACTCTACAGAGGAGAAATATAAAACCTTTCCCATTCCAAAATAAATAATCATGCATGAAAACCAGACACGTTGAATATCACAAGCAAGGACTCATGTGCTCAGCTACCTGAAGTCCAGAGAAGAGTCACATTAATGTCAATGTGCTTTGGATCATTAGCTCTTAAGCCTCTAATGATGTTCCCTAATGACCCTACTGTTCTTCCTCCTCCATCAGGCTATCTCTAACCTGCAGGAGCTGTGCTAAGTTTTCAGGGGTTTGCTGTAAGAGAGCCTTTGAAAAAACATGTAAGTATCCAAGAAATATATGAGACATACCCGTTGGGAGTCTGGAATGTAATTTATAAGAGGTTGTATCCACAATATTCATTATGTGAAGGCTCAAGTTCTTAGTCATTTTTTATTTCATTCATTTATTCTGCTACAGGGACAAGAATAAAAAAGAACACCTGTCCCAAGATTAAGACAACTTGCCATTAATTTAAAACTGCAATATAGATGCTGGTTACAAAATCAGCACCTCCTTCCTCCCCTCAGACGTGTATATGCTTCCATATACTAACCAGCAGTCAGCATTTTCTCCTGGTGAGGCCCAAGGCTGGGGCAGACCAGTACTGTGATGCTGCCTTCAGCTTTTCCTGGGTGAGCTTTGCCACCCACACCCTTTGCACTGCATGGATAGAAAGCTCCCTTCTCTGCAACACAGTAGGCGCTGTTTTGAGTTTGTCAACACATCTTCCAGTACCTTTCTCAAGGTGACCCTGAATTGCTGCTGCTCAGACTTAGATATTCAGGGAACAAGACTTTCTCAGCCTGCATCTTGGAGAAAGTATGCAGCATGGCAGCACTGAGGAAGATGAAGAGAATCCTCCTGATCCTTATGCTGACCAGAAAAGGCACAAGAAAAGTCTTTGTAGGCAAAAACCTGGAGGAAAATATAGGTAAATGAGTCAGCAAAAGCCGTTTTGCTGACCGACTGGATGGCAATGCAGCATCCTCTGCGCAGTCTGAGTCCTTGCAGCCAGCACAGTCACCTTGAGGAGTTTTGGCTCCAGCCAGCTCCAGGCATCTAAACGGATGCAGGTGCCTGAGCTCCCTGCGCCAGAGGCAGCCACAATAAGTGGAATGAATTGCCCTCTAGAGGTGCTTTTCTCCCTCTCCACTGAGCTTACTGGAAGCCTGGACAACTACCTTGGACTTGGGCCTTTAAAGAGCTATTAAACAGCCACAATTCCATGTAAATCTCCAGAAATCCCCTTCCTAAGAAGGAATTGACCCTCTTAGGATCATCTATTCTCCCTCTCTAAGGTCTTAGTTGAGCACTGAAGGAATCATTGTGCAATAAATATTATTAATACTAGCAAACTGACTCTGGCTCTAAATACACACACACCGGGAAAACAAATTGAAACAGCAAAAGAGGTCTTTGTGGTAACACAACTTCAAAGCTGAGGTTGTAATCACATAGAAGCTAAGGAATGCAAATGTGTGGTAATCAGAGTATTGTAACTCATCCATACAAATGTTAATAGTATTTTCTCACCATACATTAGCATTAATGGCTTAGGTTCAAATTCTGCACTGTTTTCTACAATTATGACTCATTTTTCAGTTAAGGGGACTATCCGTGGTAATCAGCATAGCAGGATCAGGATTTTTAAAAGCTTATGTGAGCGTGGTGTGTCTGTGTGATTCTCCCTGTGCTAACTCCTGAAACCCTCGAGCCAAAGCAAACAAAATACAAAAGCACGGTACAGGCTGCTTAGTTAATTCAGTTCCTACAAGGTCTGTGAAAATAGGCAGTTGTGAAGAGACTTGCCACTAGATAGGATGCCATGCTTATGAACAAGCTCAGCCTCTATTAGATGCTGGAGATCCTACACCAGTGAGAGAGCCTTTCTAAATCAAGGGACAAACACTACTCATCTCTCTGGCTCAAAGCCAGCCATGCCTGAAACACAAATCCATGCATTTTGTTCCTCTCAGTGCCTGCATCCACAGAACTGCTTATTCATTGAACAGCGTCTCAAAGCAAGTGAGAGAACACATCATAACATGTATTTTAATAGACTACATTATGCAACTGCCCTAAAAGAAAGGTAAAATAAGCACATAGGTTGCTTTGGGTAGACAACCTGACTGCTGCCCTTCCAGACAGACACTGTCACAGCAATACAGAGTTCTGGTGGACCCAGGCTCCCACACTCCTGCCCATACGTTATCTGAACATTAATAATAATTAACAGTAGTGCCCAGATAAGATATATTCATATGGAAAGCAATGATCTAGACAGCCTCTTTGACCTACATCATGCAGGGAGTTTGCTTCATCATGCTTTCCCCACCTGCTTTGGGCTTTGGTGTTCTCAGGTTCAGGGGTAAAGTGCATGCAAAAGGTAAACTTTTAAGCCAATATGATTTTAGTTACCTAAAAACTTAACAACAAATATCATGGGTTTCCATTCTAAGCATGGCTTGAATAAACTTCCTTTTCCTAAGTTAGAAAAGGAATATAGAATAAAAGCATGCATGAATCTGTATCACAGCTACAGTGATTAGCAAGGTGCTATAAGCCAGAGAGAGTTGTCTTTATTGTGTTAGAAACAGTCCTAGAAATTAAGTTTATTCCTTTCTAGGTAAAACCAAGTCTGTTTTCAACCCCCCTCCTTCTGTTCCTAAACGAGGCTCAGAACTGGTTGTACTGGAGACTTTGGTTGATGTTTGTTTACCTTGCATTTGTAATCCCTAAGCACTCAAAGCAAACACCCACAATGCCAAGATTCAAGTGTGGTCGAGGATGTTTTAGTATCTTCACTTCAGAAGTCGTTGAAATGAAGTATGGCAAGAAGAAGTGGTGTGGCTTGTCCCTGAGCTGGCTGGTGGAAGAAACAAGAACAGAGTATAAGGAGACCCCATGCCGGGAACCTTGGTCTAGGTTGGACCCCTCCTTTATGGCTCTCATCTGAACCCTCAGCAGAATGACCCAGAGGGTTCAGCATAGGCTTATGGACAGAAAAAAACAGACCCACTCTGGTTTAGGTATTCATGTTTTTTTCAGTGACATTGAACTTTGAGCTGAACTTCACCTGTTCCTCTCCCTATTCATCAGCTTCCCCTTGCTTATATTCTTAGATATGGATGAGAGTGGATGGCAGGTTGCTGGGTTAATCTGCATCTAATCCATAGCACAGTCATGATGCTGAGCAGAAACCATGTTTTGCTCCCTGCAGGAGTAGCTATCCTGCCTGCTGGGGGTGGGAAATCCAGCTGGTTGATGCACTTCTACCACTTTTACACTACAGAATGTGTGGCAACAGGATTTCATGTCTGAATGGCACCAGTTTTCTGACCTAGACAGGATCAAGCCTACGTAGTCTTTTGTGGGCAGAGAAGAATGCTTTCTTCTTGAATTTTTAGTCAGCAGTACCCCGAGAAATACTTCGTATCCTGCTGCTTCTACACAGCATTTGGAAATGAGAATAAGGTAGGCAACCCCGGTCATGAGAGTCTCAGTTTTCTATCTCAGGCTTGTTATTCTTTCCACCATGAGTCACTCCTCATGAGTGCGGTCCAGTTTACCCACCCTTGCCCCCTCCTCTATTAGTGACAAGAATGACTGCGCGACAGCAGTGTTCATATGCTGCAGGATGTTCTCTTTGTGTAAGCCTTCGTTTGTATTTTGACATTTGCGAGTGTTGTCATCCTTTAACAAGCAGGCAGAGCCTAGATTTCAAAGGCACTCTCTGCCTGCAGTGATGACGTCAGATGAAGTGTGGATGTTGCATTTTGTACAATCAGGCCCACAGGTAAATAACACTGGGATGGCGTGAACCTTCACTTGTCCAGACACACAACCCAGGCTTCAACCTCATTTTTAACCTGCTTTCCAAAGGAGAGGAGGTTTCTACAGTTGTGCCTGTTCATTTGACCTTCCCATAATTTATAAGCCCATTAGCAAATTTCAACTGCATTTGAAAGAGAGAGATGTCCCATATATAATAAGACCCCCAAGTCTTTTCAGATCAGGCAACTGAAGGAAGACTTTACTAATTACCCGGTGAGGACAAGGCCACTGTGTGACTCCGTCCATCATAGACACTAGCAAATCCACAGAGATTCGCTTGCTCTTGAGACCCAAGCTGATAGCAAACCAGACCTCATCAGTTTACTCACAAAACAAACCTGTGCCATAAGTTAATGAGGACACTCTCCCATGAATTTTGATACGTGTGAGTGGTTTTGCTCTCACAGGTAATCCTACTCCTGCCCAAACATCCTGGTTCTGCTGTGGAAGCTGTCGTTTGCATGACTTATTTGGGGAACTCCCTGCCTGGAGAGTTGCAGCTGATTGAGTTCTCAAGCTCCTTCAGCAAGGGAAAGATGATTCATATTTCTCCCAGGTCTTTGAGGGGCAGGGAGCAGAAACACCTCAGTGCTGGATCAACCTTAAAATAAAAAATCTAGATTCACTAATTCAGTGAAGGTGGCCAGGGAAACATAGAAATGATTAAAAAAAATCCCTTAGGTCAATAACCAGCCTTCCTTTGGAGAGACACAAGGGTTCGGTGGGTGTAAGTTTAATTAAGCCAGCCAAAAACTGAAGAGAAAATTAGAAACCATTTCCAACAATGCCTTACAAAGCCTTCCCATCAAAACAGATACATTAATTGAATGGGAGCTGAGCTGTACTTTGATACATGAGCCCCAGCCCAGGGTGCCTTCTCGCTGCGGAAAGAAGCTTTGTGAGGTTTCATTTAGGAGCACAATCTCTTACCGTTATCCTTTCCTTGTTGGCAAACATGAGCTCCCTCTGCCCTTTTTTTTTCCCCTCCTACAATTAAATGTTTAATTAAAGTAGCATGACTCCCTTTCATTTGGAAATGTAATTGAGGACACCAGTGTGTAAAAAGTAGGCTAAGAAGCGAGCTGGAGTACGCACAGCAGAGAGCTTCGGGAAGGCCTACAGAAATGCAGCTCTTAATTTGCTTTGGCACTACATCAAATTGTGGTGCTGTTGAAGAGATACAGCTGCAGGAACATCTGGAAGGAGCTGATAAAGATGGGTTTGGTTGGGTCTGAAGCATGCGGCCGGTGCAGCTTGCTCTTTTTTTAATCCTGAATGGTCAGCTCAGCACAACTGGGAGAGGAAAATGACATTCACAAAGATAGAATTTGGTAAGTTTTCTTACACTGATTCAAGGAGAGCTTGTTGAGTTGCTTGATAAGCAGGCTGGTGCCTAATAAGGATTTTCTGCTCTATCTTGTAGATCAGTCCTTGTCAGGTTATATGATGGCTCATCACCCTGACATGTTCCAGGACCAGCAAACACCTCTGCTCTAGCTGCATGGTTCTTTTTACCAGTATCTTTATGAGACCTTAGCAGAAACCTGTAGTTACACAGATTTTCTGGTCAGCCTATTCCCAGCTATTGGCTTGAAGATGCTGCAGTGAACTCTTATAACTTGGTTTTCTCAAGCAGGCTTCAAAGCAGAGGACAGGAATTCCTGCTTTTCTGTAACAGGGTAGAATCTCTGAGCTTTTAATGCCTTCTGAATTTTCCATGCCAATAGTATTACATTTCTTCTCACACATTTTTAATAGAAAATGTTTGAGTTCGAATTTTTTTCCTTTCCACATTTAATTGGTGACCACATACACCCTGTGCACACTAAAAATTTCTGCCCTCTGCTGAGGGCAGAAATGCTGCAATGGGGAGTCACTCTTCATAGGCTGTGCTTGGGGCTTTTTTTACCTGTTATTTCCAACCTAGATGAAAGTTTGTGTGGTACACAGGCTTGATTGATTGAGGTCAAGAACAAGCCTGCTTGATTCATTACTGGAACAGTATGTGTGCATGTCTGATTGATAGGGGAGGGCTTGGAAATGAACCCAGGTCAACAGTCTAGCCCAGGGACTATCTAGAAGATCAGGCATAAAGTAAAGACTGACAGGCCACATCCCTCCTCTGCACACTCTGGTGTGGATCCAGCCTTCTAATGCTCTGACCAGCTCCTGACCAGCTTCCCATGTGCACCAGTGGTGCACTGCCCACGTTTGAAGGAGTGAGTGCTGGAGTCAATGCCATAGAAACGTTGAAGTCAATGCCACGGGAACATCGCTACCAAGGTGGGTGACTTCGCTCCCCAGGTTTCTCAGGCCATTCATTGGAAAGATGGACTAGGCTAAAGCTGGTAGATGCTGGTGCTCAGTGTTCACAGTACAGCTGGTCAGAAATTTTCTAGCCTACTTGTCTGGCATAGCAAAATCTAAAGAAACAGCATTGAAACACACTGAAAACATACCAATTTTGATGGAATCCTCCCAGAAACCAGGCAGATGTAGGATGACATCCTCCCCACCAGCAAGTTTTGAAAGCTTCCCTACCTCCTTCCCTCCCCTGGCAGGCTCGTGGGGAGATGACAGGCAGGAGATAGAGGCTGCCAATCCACCATTTCCTGGGTTCCTGGCAGCAGGACTTCCCAGGGCGTCCCAGTTGCTGGGCTTCCTTTCTAACAAATGGGCCCTGGGAGTTCACTGGAGAGAGCACATGGCTGGCCAGCCTACTCTGTGAACTCTCAGGGACTACCTACTTCACCCTGCAGAAGACAGAATCCTATCTTTATATGTTTTCCTTCTCTTTTGGAATTTGATTGAATTTCCTTCTCTTTTGGATTTGATTGAGGCTTGTTTCTTTGGCTGGGTTTTTTGCTTCCTTGTCTCCTTAGGTTTTAAATTCAGAATTTCCCAGGGCATAGGAAGAGCAGTTTTTAGTCATTCTTTTAGCAATAACTTTTTGTAAGAGGAGACATCTTACAGGCTTTTTTACCTCCTAGGATGCTTCTCCTTGTGGAGAGCAGAAGAGAGAACTGGAATCAAAGATGTAATGCGGCAGTGGGTGCAACATGTATTTTGCTGTTTCTTCCCCAGTAGCCTCCAAGCTTTCAGAAAATCAGCTGGTGAGGTACACATCACTGTGGCTGTCCTTGTGCTACCCCCTCTCAGCATGGCAAACCCACCAAAGGCTACTAATAAGGAGGCCTGACGTTGCCTCGGGCAAGATTACACTTGTGTGACCATCACGTCCTGGTCAGAACAAGACACTTCTCACAGGCAGCGCTCCAAAATGCTGCTCACCAGTACTTTCCAGGGTATTTGTTACACATCAGTTAATCGATTTTGAGGATTTTAGATCTGGGGAAACATTTGAAGGCAGCTTTGTGGCATTTCTGTGTCAGATGCACACATGGTTCAAGGTTCTGATCTATGCGTCAGTATCTCCTGGCTGCTTTGCCCTAAGAGATGGAAAGGGAGGCCGAAAAGGGGAATGAAAGGCCAGCTTCCTGAGGCTAAGCTGTCCTGGAGCAGCGTCAAGACCTGTTGGAGATATCAGCAGGATCTCCCCTTCAGTAAACCCTTAGGGGTCATTAGGTGATGTTTCTTTCTTGGTACAGCTGCAATTATGCTCCATTGCCTCTGTTCTGCTCTGCTAGCATTGTTTTCCCACTGATTTTAGTGTTGATCTAACATAACTGTTGCATCTCATTCCCATCCAAAGATGAGGTATAATTTGAGGGAGGCCTGTTTTTCATTAGTGTTGAACTTGCAGCACAGGAACTTTCTCTGACGCAGTTCACAAGGGCGTGAGGAACTGGGAAGGAAGGAGAGGGGGAGCGAGGGAGGGAGGGAGGGTTAGTTATTACCTCTGTTTCCTCTGCTGGAGCGTGGGCTTCTCTACCAAGCTCTGCCATCTCTCCCAGGGGCCAGCAACTAATTCCTCCATACCCCTGTGCACTGGAGCCTCTCTTTAGAAGAGACTTCCAATCATGACAAATTATCTGTGCTGATTTTGTGACATGAACTGTTACCCATTAGGGAATGAACTGACACCAATAAATTCATTTCACTTACAACCTCACACTGTGCATGAATTGAAGTTCTAGAGGTGAAAGACATAAATTTACCAGGTGGGCAGACACACAGCTTCCCCCTAAGACTGTGCACTTCACCTCTGCTTTGTGCACTGCTTCTGCTGGGCCAGCCCGACATTAATTTTGCATAGAGTAGATTCCTCCTGTACCATGCACAGTCCACCTGATTTATATTTGCTTCAAGTAGCTGTGTGAATAGCCTTACCACAGAACAGACTACTGGTTGCGCCTTCGCCAAAAAAAACCAAACAACCTCAAACCCAAACACAGCCTTTAGCTTTACAAGATAAGAAGTGGTATTTGCATAGCATATTCTGACTTCCAGGCTATAGAGAGTCAGTAACTAATGAGTCTTCCCTATGCCTTAGTGGAGCAAGTGAGCCAGCATTATTTATTAGGGAGAAAGGAGTTCCCATATGTGCAGATCTACATCATAGTCATTGCAATAGTAAATTCATGAAATCGTTCCAGCAGATAAGACTCTTCTTCTCCCCAGACACTGTCAGTCAAGTGGCTGAAAGTCTCACTCATTTACCCAAATGAAAATCTCACAGTGCCCTGGCCAAATAGAAACTTCCAAGCATTTAGTTAAAAAGCCTCTCATCATGTAATTCTGCAGAGGAAGGACTGGGAGAAAAAAATGAAAAGGCTTTCCCAATAGGGGCAAACACAAGCAAGAACACAGGCAGAGGAAAGTAGTTGTCTTTGTGTTTCCACCTTCCTGAGAGCTCCCGATCAAAATGAGGATCCCTTTAGATTGTGTGGACACCAGGTGAAGGCAGTCCTCAGCTTGGAGCACCCGCTGACCTTGTACCCCCTGCCACATGTTTTGAATGGCTGTTTATGAATACAGCTTACTGGACATAATATGAAACAATGGGCCTTGAGGATGAGGTCTCCCCTCTCCTTTTCTTACGAACAGCTATAGGAAGGATTAGGCATGGCCATGAGTGACAGGTTTGTAAACAGGTATTAAAGGAAGAGAACAGACAGGAGTTTGCCTTTCAGCATCCTTAACACATGGACAGGTGTGGGTGCTGGGGGATGGATGAAGGGGATGGGGTCACAAAGACTGCCTGGGCTAATGTGCCCTCCTTAAATTACTTCTTTTAAGACAGAGCATTGGGCATGAAGGACTGTTTGCCTGACCCAGCGGGGCATTTTGTGCATTCTTGTGTTAAAAGGGAAGGCTGGAAGCAGCCTTCAGAGGCCATAGGAGGGAAGACATGGGTTTGCTGGATCTTCCAAGTACAGTAGGCACTGGAAACACCTCCAGGGTTGCTGCTGGCTGAGCCATTTCCTTTTTGCTTTCATCTAGGAATCAAGTATTTTCCCATCCCTCTGAGGAGCCAGGCCTAGCCCCAGCAACAGAATACAAAGGTCACATTTCTTGTGAATGTGCAAGAGAGCCTGAAAAGAGCCAGTGGCTGGGCAATGAAATGGTCTTTTTTCTTTCTGCTTTCTTGGGTTTTGGGGGGTTTGTTGGTTTGGGTTTTTTTTACCTTTCAGTAAAGTATCATCATCTTCACCATCAAGTATCGTGATTTGGGAATGCTGTCTAAATACACCACAGTGGTTGTGGCTCAGAAGCTTTATTCCTATCTTCACTTGTACATTCTGTGCTCTCTGACTGAACTTCATTAATTCAATGAACTGAACCTTATTTTTGGTAAGCATCCTGTTGACCTCTCTGTAACTGCAGGAAGCTCTTCACCATAAACATTGCCTCTCTCTCCAGTCATAGCTTGTCAGCTCCACAGAAGAGAGATTGTGGTCACCTCTCTGCCTGGAAAGTGTTTATCCTGCTGTCGTAAATAAAGAGGACAGACGAGGAATGGATAAGGAGCCCAGAAGGATCTCTGGGGGAGAGATCAAACCCCAAACACACCTCTGAATACAAATTTCCCCAGAGCCTTTACATTGCACATGAGAGGGAGAACCACATTTCAGCTCTTTCCATGTTTGCTCCCCATGCAGAGCAGCTGGACCCTAGCCCTTGCTTTGGGTTGCTGTGATGGCCTCGCCTCCAAGCACCCCTAATGCAGGCATACGTGAAGGCAAAGCTGAAGGCAAAGGGGAAGACGGGAATGGCAGGGAGTTTGACCACCCCTTCCCCAGACCATATCCCATGGCCAAAGGGGTCAAGAAGCACACCTGTGCCTTTGGCGTCAGACACAGGCACCCTGGACTTGAGTGGTCACTTAGGGAGGAGAAGGGCGGGAAACTCAAGTTCCTTCACAGCATCAGTGGCAGGTAGGACCTGCTCATATTGAAGCTCTGGTGCATGAAGAATTACACTCCAGTCTGATTGTTTTATAAAAGTCTGTTCCAGTACCTGTTCAGAGCCACGATCACATCTTCAGTCATGTGGCCAAGTGCCTTTTAGTTTTAATCATTTGATCAAATGCCCTGGTGAAACAGCCATTTGTTCAAATGATTGAAAGTTTGTCATTTGACCAAATTACTGGTCTGGCAGGATGACTAACGGGTTATGCCACAATGCCAAATTCTATTAGTGTCACCTGAAACAGACAGGTAAGGAAATTCAGGGTTAAGAGAGGAAGTTTGTAGAACTGTTTATTCCCTCACTATGTACACCCTCACCCCATATATAAGCGTGGTCCCAAGAAACAGGGTGTGGAATCACTAGGATGGCTCCATACCACCTGAGCATGTAGATGGCTGGAGGAGCTTCATGTGGACATACGCAAAAACTTGGGGAGAACAATTTATGTCACTTAAGGAGCACAAAGCTCTTGGATCAGAAAAGACTGTAGTTGGAGTGGCTGCTTGGACTGAGGGCTGCCACTACTGGGACTAGACGGAGAAGAAAACATGGCCAAACCATGAGCAGAGAATGGTGGCTCAGAGAGAGCAGTCCTGGGCACCTTTAGTGCTACAAGCATTAGCATGCTTTCAGTGCCTGGATCAGCTGGGAACACTGCCATCATTTCCTCCCTCCTTTCCTCTCATGTTTCTGGAGCTGTGTTTCTGAGTAGAAGGAAAGGAGGGGGTAGAGAAAGACAGACAAAAACGTAGCTGCTGGAAGAAGTGAGAACTGACAGCAGCCATATAAGGGGGTATTAACCTTTCATAAATCTGCTCTCTGGCCTGTGACTGGAACTGGGGAATAAATATCACTCTTGTAGTAGGTCTCCTGTGTGCAGCATGGCTGTTCTGGCACACGCTGGTTTCCTGTGAATTGCAGTTACATTTACAAGGTGTTAGTATAAAGGTGAGATGGATTTTGCTAACATTAAAGAGGCAACAGACCTCAAGCAAAAGGCCAGCCTCGAGGAACCAGCTTCCTTTGTGTTTCAGGAAGGGTTTGCCATGGACATTCCTGGTGAGCGATGCCCTTATGAAACACACACACCCTCTACAGCCTTGTCCCCATGTGGGTGCTGCAGTTTGACTGACAGCCCAGACCTTTAAGGATCCAAGCAGGAGGAGAGGCTGGATCTGGTTTCTGCCCCTTCCCTCTCAGCTGCCCATGTTTTGCTTCAGGAAAAATATACAGGGGGATGGTGTGCCACTGCTCTCATCCAGACGTACAGTTAGGCACTTGTTTATCCAGAGCCCTGCCACGTGAACACAAACAATGACCCCTACACTAATTCAGATGATACAATAATAACAGTCTGATTATCTGACTTGAACTCTCGACCTGCAGACGTGACATACACCAGTCCAGGAAAAGCATGAGCAAATGGATGTGTGTGCATGTGCATGAGCATTTGCACGCACATGAACATGACCTCTGCCTCTCCAGGCCAGCTCCCTGCAGCCTCTGGACCAGGCAGAGCACTCTCCATCTCAGAATGAATCATCTCACTGCAAAGGCGAATCATGACCTGGGTGATTGCTGCCTGTCACTTCCCAAACAGCTCCTTTCTCTTTGTGCCTTGGACTGGATCAGCACATCTGATCAGTGTATCAGTGCAATACTCCCCAGAGTCCACTGCCCGGCTGGTGGACGTGCCGGCTTGAAGTGCATGGTTCAGTGCTGTGCCAGGCCAGTGCCATGGTGTCATAGCACGCACAAAAACAGGGCAGCAACTTAGCTTTACCTGTGCCTCCTGCGGCTACAGTATCTTTCCTCGCCCTGTGACATGAGCGGGAGTGCTTGAGAGTTGTCAGGTTGGTGTGGTTCTTGCTGCTGTCTCTCATTCCTGCCTGAAGCCATCAGATAAAGGTGATTTGGGAGTAGATTTAGATTAGATATTAGGAGGAAGTTCTTTACTGTGAGGGTGGTGAAACAATGGAACAGGTTACCCGGAGAAGCTGTGGCTTCCCCATCCATGGCAGTGTTCAAGGCCAGGTTAGATGAGGCTTTGAGCAACATGGTCTAGTGGAAGGTGTCCCTGCCCATGGCAGAGGGCTTGGAACTAGGTGAGTTTTAAGGTCCTTTCCAACCCAAACCATTCTATGATTCTACAATTCTATGATCTGAACTCCAGCTTATCCTCTGTGTTTCTTTTCCTCTTCTTCCACTTGAAACGTATGCCTCTTCATTTAATACACTGCTTTCTGCCTACAGGCTCTGAACTCTCAGGCTGCATGAGCCAGCTTCTACAGCTGACTCTAAAGCTTATAATATTAGGGAGGTGTTATATAGCCTTTTCAAACCTACATGTACTTGAAGACTGTCTGTACTGTGCCTGCAAAATTGTATATACACAAGTGTGGAGAAAGCTGGCGTTGCAAAGACCCATATTGGTCATAAAAAGATTGTTAGTTTGGCCTCAGCTTGAGGTAACTATCTCAAGCAAACCCATTACGTATTCTGTATATACACAATGGGTTTGATTTGAGATGTATTTATGCTCAAGAATATTACGTATTCTCTTTATACACCATGCAAGGTTAAATTTTTTTGAAAATTTATATTTGCTTTTTATCACACAGACATAAAAACGATTTATGGCCAGACCTACTGAATCTATTCGAAAAAGTCAATTTATTCTTGATTAACTCCAGAAGTGCTGGCGATCACTAATTCACTCCTTCCTACTTATGTATTTAGGAGATGAACCCAGAAAAGTTTAGTTAAATTGTTCTGGAGGAGACTGAGAATTCAGATTTGGCCCATTATAGATAGGGTCGATGCTAAATCCAGCCTTATATTGCTACTCCTGATTGGGGGCATTTAGATTTATAGTCGTGATTTGGACCGGTCCCTAATCAATTCCTAGACAGTACTTTTTCATCAGCTCATCTGACAGCAGGAAGAAGGTCAGGATCATAAATTCCCCCTTCCTGAGTGCAGGAAACAACTCGGAAGTGAGCAGCAGAGCCGGGACTGGGCACCAAGTCCAGCCCCTCATCCAGCCCCCTTGGGGAGTGCAGGGTGCCTGCCACCCCCCTCTCAGGAGCCCAGCTTGCCTGAGGGCACTTGAAAAGGCTGACCTCATACTTTCCAGAGCCAGATGGGTCAGCCTGGGACATCATCATGGTTCTCCTTCACCCAACATACATCTCCTGCTTTTGTCCCTTCCCATATTCCTTACCACAGCCTCTCATGCCCACAAAACATCTGAGGTATGCTGTGCAAGCCAGGTCAAGTTACCCTTGGAAGGACAGCAGAGCACGAGAGAATGCCTCTGGTGTGCGAGGCATGAGGTCCTCAGCGAGGTCCCCTGAAGTTGGACTCTCACTGTTACGTTTAGCTGTTTGCATAAGCCCTCTGATTTTCAGCACTGTGATTTTTGTTTCTAACTTTACACACAGGCTTAGCTGACACTGTGTAGGTGAGTCTGAGCTGCAAAGTGATCGGGGTCGGCCTCAGTCCAAACAAGACACTGAGCAGAGAAGAGGTGAGTGCCTTTTGCTCCTGGGCCACTTCTGCGGCTCTTTCTCCTCCACCAGGAGCTGTGTAGCTTTCAGAGCTAAGGCTTTTTCCTCACACCCTCCTCTAGCTCCTGAAGCTAAAGTCCTCCTGGTCCTTCCCATCTCCTTCAGCTGCTCAGAACCGCCTTCTCTTCCCCACGTCCTCGTGCTTGTACCCACCGTGCTCCTGCAGCCCACTTGTATGCTGCACCATCAACCCTTGCACACCCCACAAGTGGCCAACAGAGGCATTGAGGGTGTTGGTTTGTTTGCCCACCTCAGAAGGGGTGCCCTCACACTCCCTTACCACCACTGTGAAGCCCTTGCTGGATAGAAACATCACAAAAGTGTCACATCAGAAACACCTGAAGCACTTGTGGCCAGCATCAGATGGCAGTGACTTCAGTTTGACTTGGTTGGTGCAGGCTGCTGCCTCTGTAGGGAAAGCTCATGCCACGGCCATTTGCTTCACTGTGCTCTGCCTCCATCCGCCCACTAGGAGTAGGAAATGCAGTAAGAAACCCAATCCACTCATCCCCCAGAGGCTGGAATGGACACAAAATTTTATATGCACCCCCATCTAGCTACTGTATTGCAAGCCTTTAAGCCCTAATACACAAATGACTAAGGTGTGCGGTCTGTTGCTACCAGTGGCAGCAAATCAGACAGTTTGGATTTTGTAACATCTTAATGGCAGCATGGTAAAACTCTGCCCAGCTTATCAAAAATGAAACCAGTATTTGGTGTAACAACAGTATTTATCTACCACACACCGCCTAGTGAAATATATCGGTCAAGGGGAGTTCCCACAGAACAGCTCAGCTCGTAGCTCCCTGCAAAAGCTGCGGGAGAATGTGAATTATTATGAGTAATTTTAACCAAGTAACAGATACGGTTGGTACAGTCAGGGTTTTCAGAGGAGCTCAAGCTCCTGATAAACATGTCGCAAGCTATGATAACTTTACCAAGTCCTTTAATATGCTACAGCTCCAGTCACTGCTGTCTGACCCCTGCAAAATGGGGGAAGGAAGAGCAAATGTCAGTAAAATCACTTTGTTTTAGACCAGTGTATCATCTGCCTCAAGGGTAAAGCCATGCCATCTCCTTCCCCTCTGGTAGATGCAGAAAAAGCTCTTTGTCTACCTTGTTCTTTACAGAAGATTTTACCCAGGAAGAAAGCCTTTCCTATCTGATTTGGGGAAATTATTTAGAACCCACCCACACTGGGTTGCAAGACTCCCATATCCATTAGTGATAAAGCTTGCATCTTTGCAGCTTCACTGGTGTAACTTTTTGCCATGTTGCTGGATCTGCACTGTATTTTGAACACCTAGCTCCAAAAACAATGGCCTAGCATTTCATTTCTTCACATTGAGCTGACAAGGACAAAGGAAAGAAACAGAGCATTGCTGAGCCCACAGCACTGGGACGTGACCACAGCACAGCACTGGGGAAGCAGAGAGGGCAGGTTGTGGGAAGGAAAGAGCAGTGCTCATATGGACAAGAGCTGGGGGAGAGGACCCCCTGTGCTGGAGGGACCGTGGGGTGAACTGGGGTGAGGGTCTGTGGCTGTTTCCTTGCTTCTGAGGAAGCATGGAAGGACAAGGTCCCATTCAATTCTATGCACACAGCGGGGCACGATTCTGCCCAAGCTCTGTGGAAGCAGTTTGCCTGGCACTGCTGCTTGGCTCATGGATGGGGCACAGCCAGTGCCCTCCTGGGAGGATTAGGGTTGGTTCAGCCTGTCAAAGAGCAAAGTGAGAACTGCAAGGTTGGATCTCAACCTCCTTGGACACTGAAATATTCAGAAAGGGATTTTGTTGACAGGTAGGAATCAAGACCTTTACTTCAATGCAAAATCTGAAATTGCCAAGAGGGATTTTCAAATGAGTCTTAGCTCAGGGTGGTTTTTCAGATCAGCATTACAGGCATCTCTGGGAAGTGTTGCAATACATGGCTTTTATCTGGCAAATGACCACTGCTTCATCTCTGAAGCCATGAGGAAGGGTTCATGGTTTTGATTTTTTGCAATTTTCTCTCTTTTCTCTTGGTTCCTCTCTTTCCAGACATCCTCTATAGCAATACAGATGAGCAGCAGTCTGCATGGCCTGTAGGAATAATGCAGGGTTTGGGGAAGGAGAATAAGGCATTAGAAATCACGCAATCACTCTGGGAGATCAACTGGGGAGTGAGCAAAAATCAGCTTAGTTTTATCAAATATTACTTTTAAATGACATGGAGGAGAAGGGAGACTGAGGAAATCTGCTCCAAGGCATTACAAATCTGTGCTAGAGAATGGCTGTTCAATGAAACACGTATTAAATAAAAATGCAAATCCTAAAACCCAATATAAAACTCCATACAGCCCCAAGACTGAGAAAGGTCACCATTCCAGAGACAGCAAAAAATTCCAAGTAATCAGGGCAAGGTAGAACCCCAGCATGCACGTAAGCACTTGCTGCATTCCCTGAGAGAGCCTTGTCAGCATGGGAGCCCCAAGGGCACTTCTGGGACTGGCAGATTTACCATTTACTGCATGGAAAATATTAGCCTAAACAAACGTGATAATAGGACCAGAATCAACACAGAAACTGCCCACACCCTTTGATGGAGAAATAGATACAAAAAGCAACTAGGAGGCCCCATCTCCATATAATCTGCTTAACAACAGTCTCACTGTCCCTGCCTTTTTTCCTTCAATACACATCCTGAAGACGCCCAGTGCTCCCTCAAGCCTTCCCATGTGCACGCAGTAAAATGTCTTGCCCCAGGCTTCCGCTTGCACTGCAAGATGAAGGGCAAGGTGGGAAGCGTGGCACCCGTGCTGCCTACGGCACAGCGAGGCTCAGCAGAGCATGTCCCTCACCTGAGCTCGGGACCTGTCCTGCCCACCATTCACACAGTAAGCCCTCTGACCCTCAGTGCTCATGGGCAGGAGCATGCACCCAGCCTCATCCATGAGCATGGTCAGGCCAGATTGGGCCCAGGTGTGAGGGTGCTGTAACCTCATCCACCAGCCTGCTGCTCTCCTGAAGCCTGATCTGCTTTCACATTCATTTTACAAGTCTCTCTTTTCACCTTTATGTCTGCAGCTGTGATGAGCAATCCCAAAATGAATGGGCTTTCTGCTCACCCTGTTTGTTCAGTGTGCTGACCTAACCCTCTTTCAGAAAATCCTGGGGTATGGCAGTCCAGACCGCTCAGCCACTGTCCCAAGGACGTTCCTCTACCATGGGCCACAGGATTTAACCAGCAACATGAGACCTGCCAGAGCCCTCCACTTCACATGCTCCTGGCTGATTTCCCATGGCCAGCAACCTTGTCAAAGGGAATTTCCTTTGACACTTCCACCAAGGGAGAAAGTGTTGTCAAGAGGGTTTTGAAAGCAAAGCTGCTGCTAGCTGATTCACTTACAGTAATCCAAGCCAGTGGAAGAGCTCACAATCACAGCAGCAAATAGGCTGTTAGACCGGTGATGCTCATGTATCACAGGCAGTGGGCACGGGATGCATATCCAGGATGGGTCTTGGCAACCTGGCAGTGCAGAACACAGGGCCTGAAATTAGACAAGAAAAGCCAGTAAGTGTGAGCTGTCCCAGGGTTTCGCAAGCCTTATCTAGTGCCTGGGAGGGACACTGTAGAGAGGACAGTCCAAAACAGCCCCCAGGCTGGCAGAGGGGTATGGCACCTTACACCCTGGGTTTGAAGGGTAAGCATGACGGGTGTGGGGGGGCCAGGGGGAAACAGGTTGCTGGGAAGAAGTTGTGATGAAAGAGAAGAACATTGTATGCAAAACAGAAGCTCAAAGTGCAAAAGTAAGACCAGGAAATATGCTACCTTTTTTATTAACCCATCTGAAACAGCAGGACAGAGAACAGTATTGAGACTTAGTTGCGGTGGGAGAATGCACAGACCTTTCCTTCTGGCACCACTCCACCACTGGCAGCCATGCAGATGAGTTAACAGCTCCAGTATCTAATCCCAGACACTGCTGTGGCAATTCAGAAAACAAAGCTCCAGGTGTCCTGGCTGCCTTGCAGCACTGTATCTCAGACCTGGCACCTACACCTTTGGCTTGTACTTCATTTAGAAGGGAAAAGGTCAGTGGCCTGGTCTTTGCACTGCTTTCTCCACCCCTTACCTAGACACAGCGGCTCTCTGGAGAGGTTACCAGGCACAGGAGCCATGATGGTGAGTTTGGGAGACAAGCTCAGACCCTCCTGTGCCCAGCTTTCCCTTTCCTGCCTGTTCCCACCAAGGCTGATGCAGCAGAGTGCAAGAGCAGCTCACGCATACAGGGCAGCTTTTCAGAGTAAAAGGGGTTTTGGATGAACAGGAACGGTGGGTGAGCACACCTCTTGGGGAGTGAGTGCAGTGTAGGGCTAAGAGGTCACTGCTCTGCTTGTCAGGGCTGGGCTGGTTTCAGTGGCCTTTCCCCTCAGTGGTGGCCGGCACTGTTCCTGTGTCACGCATCACCTATAACTCATGGAAATAAAGCACGTCCGACACCCCTCCGAGACATGTATTCTATATGAAAATTTGGTTTATTACTGTCAGACCCACAAATCTGGATCCGCTGTGTAATTCTAACGGCGTCCATCAGTCAGACAGACACATTTAATGAGAAGGAGAATTTATATCGCTACTTCCTGCATCGGCTGCTGTCGGAGTACAAGAGACAGTCAAGATCTTCCCTTGTGACATGGTTTAAGCCCAGCCAGTAACTCAGAACCAGGCAGCCGCTGGCTCACTCCCCCTTTTCTTCTTCCCCTCCAGGGAGGAGAATCAAAAGAATGTAAACACCACAGGTTGAGATAAGAACAGTCCAGTAACTAAGGTATAATATAAAACTACTGCTACTACTGCTACTCCTAATAATAATGATAAAGGAAATAATAAAAGAGAAAATATGAAACTAAAAAGGGAAAGGAAAAAAAAAAACAAAAATGATGAACAAAACAATTGCTCACCACTCATTGACCGATACCCAGCCCGACCCGAGCAGCGATCTAGCCCTTCCTTGTGACTCCCCTCAGTTTATATACTAGGCATGATGTGCTCTGGTATGGAATACTTCTTTAGCTAGTTTGAGTCAGGTGTTCTGTCTCTGCTTCCTGTGGCTTCTTGCGCCACTCCTCCCTGGCAGAGCATGAGACTGAAAAGTCCTTGATCAGAGTAAACATTACTGAGCAACAACTAAAAACATCGGCGTTATCAGCATTGTTCTCAGACTACAGCTGAAACACAGCACTGCACTAGCTACTAGGAAGGAGAAAAATAACTGTTACAGCCGAACCCAGGACACCTTGCCAATAAAATAGTCCCTGAAAGAGTGCCAGCATCTCAATGTTTTGGGACAGCAAACCCATGGGTATAGGGGTGTCCCTTAGGTGGATGCAGTTCTCCTATGCTGGACACAGAACCAGACAGTCTCTCCCACATAGCTAGGCAAGGGATAAGCAGGCAGTCAGCAGAATAGATAGAAATGTATAATAGATGAACTTGCTCAGCACTCGGGAATAGATATTCCCTGGTCTTCTCAGGAAGCAACATGTTTGATTTCCTCTAGCTATTTTTTATGAAGTGCTGTGTTGTGAATATTGACACATTTAGGTGTATTTGCATCAGCTGTAGCAGTAGGGGCAGGACAGACTTCAGATGCACATGGCAAGTCGGGTGCCTGGCTCTCATACACCAACACTGCTGAAAATCCCCTTTTCCCTCCATCCTCCATGTCCTTTTTTCAGAAACCTTTGCTGCCATGCTGGCTGCTGCAGAGAAGTCAATGAGGGTTAGAAGGAAAGGTGCCAAGGTATTTCAACCCTTGGTAAGGTCTCCTGTTTGTCAGGGGCAGCCGTATCCCAGCTCTCCCCCTGTTGTACCTTGCATTACACTTGTCCCCCTGGGATTGCCCTGCTGTTGAACTATAGCCTCCAGCTCCCTCTGACTACACATTTACATGCACGACTTTCAGCCATGACCAGGATAACCACCTTCATGCTTTCATACGTGACATACACCAGCAGCAGGGAGCATCTTCCCCAAATAAGGAAGGGATCTATCTGTGTTTCAGGAGATACATGCTTGGGGATGATTTTGCTTCTCTATTAAAAACTTTCTTCTATTAAAATCAGGCATCTTGCACTTTGAACCCTTCAAAAATCAAAAATAGGAAAGAGGCTGAGAGTCTTCCTTTTGAAATCATCCCGCTTTTGCTCATTGACTGGATTTAGTAATAGTTTCTCTGGAGTAAAGAAATTTTGGCTGCCTGGATTTTGAGGCAGATGAGAGACGGAGAAAACAGCCTTTCCTTCCAAAGTCAATTTGGACCAAGATCGTTTTCCCTCTGTTAAGAGACAGGTTTGCTGGCTTACAGTGAGGTACTTGGCATGCACTCTTACTGCTTTACCATGGAGCAGAGATCACAGGGAACGAAAAGACCAAAACTGCATTGGATAAGACCTTAGAGCACCTATTGTTGAATCTGACAGCTACTACCCTGCTTGCAATGTTACTGGCAAAACTCATACATATGTGGCCCCTGCAAAGAAAATGGTGTTGCAGTTTTTGCAATTCAGAAAGTATACCTTGTGTGTGGTACCCAGCCTGAGCCATCTCCTGCGCAGCATCAGATCCTCACCCTGGGACACCACTGTCAACTGTCCCTGACAGCTCTGTGTTAGCAGTTTTTAGGCAACGTTACTGGTAAAATGCTGAAATTCCAAAACCTCAGCCTTGAAAGTGCTGAGCATCCTCATTTCCCTTTGATTTAAATGGGACACAGCACCTTGCAGGATTTGGCCCTGTGTCAGCAGATACTGCCTGATCTGCTCTGACTGGCTGTCAAGACTGTCCTTTTTTCCATCTTTTTTTTTTTTTCCCAAGGAACAGATTTGTCTATGATTTTAACTTTGCAAAAGCAAACTAAGGCAAAAGCTAGTCTTTCGAAGACAGAGAAGAGAAACAGTTCCATTTCTGTCTGTGTTTTCAGTGTTTGCAGCTCTAAGGGTACATATTAAGTGACTAGGGGAAAAAAATGGGATGCTATTCCAACAGTGGAGCAAATTATTCTTCACAAACACAGCTAATCGAGGCTGCGGGGTTGCAATCATTCATTATAGATGGGCATCCGAGGAGAATAAAATGTGTCTTCTATCCAGCTGCTAACCCCAAAATTAGAGGAGCCAGGCAAGTACAAGAACTGAAGCTGCCTGTTTCCAGAAAAAGGCCCTGCTTCAGTGGGAGGGGAAGATTCCTGCCCTCCGAGTCTCTTTTACAACTCAGCCACTCTCCTGCCAAGTTCTCACTATCAATACTTGCACTGTTTAGCATGACGATTCTGGTCAGGTATTGCTGCTGTCACACAGAAATCAGATGTGGGCAAATCAGAGGTGGGCTTGAGGTCGGCGATGTTATGGTGTCCCTGAGTTGTTAAAGCACCGGGCTAGCTGTGAAGCTGACAGGGGCACGCCAGCTTTTTTCAAACCTGTGAGTTGCTCTCATCGGGGGATAGAGCCTGGTTACACTGCTTTCCCCTGGGAAATTCCCCGAGGCAGGAAGGCAGTTGAACTACCATGGTTATAACTTTGATATCCGAATGAGTATCTGCTAGCCCCAGGCAACTGGGCTCCTGTTAATTTTGACCAGGGAGCATGATACACTGTGGCAAGCTGTGTCACTTAGGATTGTGTCTGCTTAGACACAATGCCTCTGAGTAATGTAATTTATATTTCATGCACAATTGAAGCAGCTAATGGTATAATTCTCCAAGGGGGAAACAAGTTGTTACAGCATTAATTACATCGCAGTTGCCTTCTATTTTAATTTTTCTTCTCCTGCCCTGCGCCGAGCACTTTGAAGCCATCAGCTCAAGAGCAGCCATCGCTGGTGCCGCAGAAGGATCTCTCCCTCGGTAACCATGGGGAGTCCCGGGTGCCCTCCCCGCCGGCCGGGCTGCGGCTGCAGGCTGCGAGGGCAGGCTGCCTCTTGTGTGTGCGGCCCGAAACTGCAGCCTGCCGCCGGGAGACGGCGTCTGGAGCCGCAAACAGACGGGCAGAAAGCGTCAGACAGGTCGGGAGAGGGTCTCGATCCTGGGCATCCCAGGAGGTGGTGAATAGCCGGGCACTGGAACAGACTGCCCAGGGAAGCGGTGGAGTCACCGGCCCTGGAAAGTGTTCACAAACCGTGCAGATGAAGCTCTCGGACTTGGCTTAGGGGTGGACTTGGCAGCCCTAGGCTAACGGTTGGACTTGGTTGTCTTAAAGGTGTTTTCCAACCTAGCTGGTTCTGTTATTCGTTGATTCTATGAATACTTAGGTACCCTGGAATTTGGAAGAGGGAGAGCTGCGTGCCTGTGTGTCTGCTCCCTTGGTGACTCTCTGCAGTGCTCGTGACTGCTAGAGAACAAGAATAGCTCAAGAAGCACGGTAAGAGTGGACAGAAGCAATAAAAAACCTTCTGTTGTCCCTCCACTGGCTCGGCTTTCCCCTCTCCACAGCAGTCACAGAGACGGTGCCTCTCAGCCACTGCAGCAACGAGAAAGATGAGCACAACACCAGCAAAGCAAAGCAGCCCCCAGGTATCACAAGGAACCTCTGTCACATTTGCTTCTGACGAAGAGCAAGTGGTAGGAGCCTCAGGGTCTCACCCAGTCTCGGAGTTCGGGCAGCAAAGGGAGCTGGGTATTCCCAGTGTCTGGGAGCAGACCCGGGGAGACAGCACTGAAAAGGCTGACCCAGCCCGAGGCTGAGCCGTGCTGTGTGCAGGGGAAAGCCCTTATGCACACAGCTGAGGCATGGCGGCAGCCTCGGGCAGGCAGAGCGGCCGCGGCAGCCTCAGGCAGGGGGTTGGGAGCTGCTGGTTGTGTGCGGCTTTGAGCTACAACTGGTGCTTCTTTTTCCAGTTTGCCTACGGCATCAAAAACCACGGAGCCAGCAGCTGAGAGAGGAGGAGGTGTAAAAATAGAGTCAGAGCTCCACAGCACAATGTGCCCGGTCTGGATGTAACCTGAGTGTGCACTGCCATCAAAAAGGAGGAGGGCAGGGGAAAGGAAAGGGCAGGATTTACACAATTTAGGCTGCTACGAGAAGGGCTGAATTAAAAATAAACCCCCGTGTGTGTGTTTTGGCTCAATGGCATGTCTGGGAGGGAGCACAGCACGCTGTGCTGCCAAGGGTGAGGCTGGGATCAAGAGGAACATCTGTGTTCGGGCTTCCCACACTGTCAGGAGCCTGGCAGGGTAGTACAGATGACATCTCTAATCAGGAGGAGGAGGAGGGCAGTGTGATGGGGTGGATGAGGGAGGTGGCCTTTGCCTGTGCTGAGAGCACTGCCTGTAGCAGCAAGCATCGTATTCAGTGAAAGCCAGCAACTGCCTTCATGGTGGGAGGCTGGTAGCCCAGATCACAGTGCTGCAGAGCTCCAGGGAGGATGCTAAGGAACATTTGCGCTCACCGTACTCAGGCACTAATTTTGTGCAATCATTTATGTCAAACTGTAAAGGAACTGAGTGCAGATCCATATGGAAAATGATGCCGTGCATCTATGCAGAGATATTCCAAGCATACCATGGGACATAAGATCTGAAGGAGGAAGAACTGGAAAATTATTTATTCATGGAGAAATGCAGCTTGTAGGAAGCCAAGATTATTCGGTTCAGTTGAAGTTTAAACTGGAAAACAGCTTTGGCAGGAAAGAAAGTATGAAGAAATTGTTTCTAAAAATTCATTAATATCTGCTTCATATCCTCTCTTCCAAAAGGAAATATTTCTATGGGGAAGAGAAATTCAAGTATCGTTCACTAGGGGACTCAAGGACCATTCTCCACAGGGAGGAGCACAAATACATATATATTATGTGCCCTCAAAGTGGTTAAATATAAATCAGTGATTAAATAATATTAGCATATTAACTATTCACTGATATTGGGACTCCACCTTCCCAAGTGGGTGTTCTCCCCCCAGGACTGTTGTGTCCCTCATGCTCTGTTCCTGACTCTCTGGGGACACTGCTATTTACACAGGAGCCGGCGAGGAACCACAGTAACCTCCATCACTCTGGGATGTGCTGTGGGCTAGTGGCTGGACATTGTCCAGCAGGATGAAATACTGTGTTTTGGTGTCTTTCTGCAGCAAAACCGCAACTGAATTCCACGCTGTAATATTTTAGCTGTGAACCTTAATCGACCATTTTTAGCTCCTGAGGTATTTGGAGTGTCTTTACATCATGCAGCAGGGATGTATCTTTAGTTCCTTATGAACCCAGCTCTGGTTGGGTTCCCTTACCTGGATCCCTGGATCCCTTATCTGAGGATGGGTACCTTTTTTCCTTGGCTTCCATATAAAACCTGAAAACCGCAATGATCCGGGTGAAGATTTGAAATAGGTGTACTCCTGTGGGGTAAATCCTTTTAGCTGATTGAAGCATTTCATGCGCAGCCAGGAGGTCAGGTACAGATAGACCCATGCTTGCTCCAGCCATGCTCAGGGCTGGCTAGGCACAAGCCACCTCCAGCCTGGGAGCCAGATTGGGTCAGCTTGGGCCCAACTCCAGGCTCAGTGGGGATCTTTCTGCTACAGCAGTGTCTGAGCCAGCTCCCAGCATCCACCCAGCAAGCCCGGGTCTGGCTGCAGTCCTCATAGCTCCAACACTGACCCAAAGTGCTGGTCACCCACTGAGATCCCCTGACTCATTGGTGAGGGAAGTTGCAGCAGAAGCCAAGGTTTGGGTTCCTGTCTCTGCGCAGCCTTTTTCTCTCTTTTTTTTTTCCCAATACAGGTAATTCATGCCAGGATTAGGGGGCTGTATGCAGCTTGTCACCTTGGGAGATCAGGCTAGTGATGTGGGGAACCTCCACATGGTGTGAGGTGGCTGGCTTTAGGCATTAGGGATTTCTTTAGCTGTTTGTTAAAATCAGAGCTGGGACGTACACAGTTTAGAGCTGGAGCTGAATTTCTGCTTCATCTCCACTTGCAAGAAAAGTGTGTCAATTTTTTATTCTTTTTTCCGTAAGCAGTGAGGTAATTAAAGGAAGAACAAGGCAGATTTGCTGTTCTGGGAGCTGCTGCTGTGTATCTGGGCTTCCACAGAGGAGGCTGGGTATTGCTATGAAGCTGTTCCAGAAGGAATGTCAGAAATACGCTTTTACTGATGAATAGGCAAAAGCCACGCTTTCAGATAGGAATATTTACCTGCCCTGCCATACACCCCAGCTGCTGCTATGCCCAATACATAATAATCCAATCCATTTTAATATCCTTCTGCTCTGCAATAGCCAGGAATCTCTCCATTTGGAAGAAAAGGGCCGCATTAACATTCAGACTGTAATCCACACATCCTAAGCACGTTTATAGCTGCTGCCATATACCCATAGACCTGGATCGGTGCTGGACTTCACGTTCCCTCCAGCTCCCTCAACATGCAGAGGTGTTTGATTCCAGGATCTCCCAGGGCTCCATTTCTCAAACTTCACATGCTGATCTCAACCAAATCTCTGTAACATGCTTTCTGAGCCCCACGCTGCCCCATCCTACAAGCCACAGACACACAATATCAGCTATGACCAGCCAACAAGATGAGCAAGTTGTGCTTGTGGGAAATGGCCCAGGAGGAGGGGACAGGGCTGTGGCACTGCCCTCGGAGCACGAGCAGCAGGAAGGGACCACTCAGAAATGAGACCCACCGAGGCTGCTAGAAAGGTACACTGCTGCATGGTCTGGCATCCCCTGCCCATCCAGCCCGTGGAAGGTTGGTCCATTCCCGAGAGGTTCAGAGGAACATGCACAAGCTGTTGCTGTACGTAAGTCTGCGGCTTTACATCTTTGCCCTTGACGGTCCTCAGTCAGATGAAGTGCAGCCTGGTCTGCATGCATAACCACCTTTTCAGCTCCCATGATAAACTAAAAGCATCTTAGGCACTTAAATTCAGCCTGACCAGCAAGCAGGTCCCCTTGTCCCTCACGCCACCTTGCAACGCTGCTCCATCTTCAGGCAGCATGGCAGTGCCAGCGTCCATCTGGATAGGTGCCAGGAGTGTGCAGGGAGCTCTGCTCACATCTGGGAAGGCTGGAAAGAAGAACCAGAAATGGCCAGTTTTTCATGAGGAGCCTCACTAGGGCTGGCCTCACGGCCCTGCTCTGCAAACCAGCGGGGTTCAGGTAAGCTTTGGCGAAGCATCCAAATTCTCTTCTGATTCCAGCCATTTCTTGCTTTCAGCTCAGCACCAGCCTAGCAAAAGATACAGCAGAGGGAATGGAAAAGGATGCAAGAGTGTGCCTTGTGAAGAGTAGCCCTACACTTTTACACATGCTGAAATGATCTTTGACCCAGCCTTGGGCCCCGTTGTGAAACTGTCCACAGCTGGAAATGCTCCCTAGAAAGTAAATGATGACAGATTTGTGTTCAACCAGGAAAAGCTTTCTCTCAAAATGAAGCAGATTTTGTTTTACTCACAAGTGTGAGGAATGAGGGACTGACCCAATTTGTCTGTAGGCTGGTCCTACCACCCTCAGTGATGACCCAATCCTGCAACAACCCATCTTCCCTTGACCCAATGGCCTCGGTTTCTTTTGGTTAGAAGCCACGGTGTAGAAAGGGAAGGAGTCAATAAATATTTGCTTCATATCCCATTGCAAGAATGGGATTGAGCCAAAACACGCAAATCAAGGAGTGCATCAGCTCAGCCATCACAAAACAAAATGAAAGCCAGGGGCAAACAGACTTTGGCAGCTACTGGACATGAATTCATCAGGCACGCAGAAGTGCTCAGCCTGCATGTCCATTTAGTACCTATCAAGCCTATCCATAATGGTGCTAAATGTGCAATGGGCTTGCAAGTAAAAGCTATTCACCAGCAAGTACCCTAAAACCACACAGTCATTCCACAAGAAACACCACAGCTTTCAGATGGTCTTCTAATTCTTGCTAGATATATGAGCACTCTTTCTTGTGGCTGAAATGGAAGTCACATAGCCCTACACTGACGTATGATCTGCTGCTAGGGCAGAGACCTCAGCAGAGACAGAAAAGTGAGATTCTAGCAGTGGGTTCGTGCAGCTCTGGCCAAGCCTCCATCAGTGCTGAGCTGGGTGAACAATATATGTATCAGCAAGCCCTGGCCAATTCAGGATAGAAAACATCAGCCACATCCATGTCATGCCATCCAACCATAAGCACATATGAGAGGGCTTGGGGCACCTCTGCAGACATGGGAAAGATGTGAGACCTGACAGCCAGTCCAGACCAGCAATTCACAGGACTCTTTGGAAAGGAAAATAGTCAAATGGCATAAAAAGAAAATCCCTCCTGTGCACAAAACCTGATCCCAGATGAGTCTGCTTTATGCAGGAATCACCTTGTGTTGTATCACCAAAGAAGCAGCCCTTGCCACCTCACAAACAGAAGGCAATCCTCCCAGATTTAATGCAACAGCCATGTGTAATGACATACACAGTTCATCACAGAGGCAGGTAGCAGGGTCCTTCGCTCTCATTCATATGAATATAATGCCCACAGCAACACAACACATCAACGTTTTTAGAGCCAACAGTTTGACTTTCATTGCTCTGTTATTTTTAATCATTTTAATCTGCTATTTTAGCATTCCACTTCTTCTCCATTTTACTTCAAAACAAGACAAAAATATTCAGCAGCAAATACCTCTGTTTTTAATGGCTTGAAAAATAATGAAGGAACATTAAGCAGTTCCCGAGCCTTCCGGAGCATTGGTATTTTTAAAGATGAGATTGATCAAAGAGGCTGTGAACTCTAATGGAGATGGATTGGCTCAGCATGGTAATGCCAGCACAGAGGCCAGTTCAGCGTGGATCCCAGCCTCTTCCTTTCATCTGCTATGCACTCCAGTGGCCAAAACTTCTTTGCTGAAGCAAGACCCTGCCAAGTACGAAAAATCCTATGTTTTTTATAAAGGCCCAGGGATGGGGATTTCATTTTTACAGCAGTTGATTGCTTGTGCCACTGCTTCGTTGCAAGCAGGGAACAGAAAAATCCTCTCCCCGAGGCTGCTCTCATGTGTCTGAGCTATCCCAGCCAACACTGCACCATGCCTGCATTACGATGCAGGCAGTGAGGAAGGCAGAAGAGGAGATTTTACTCCACTTCAGTACGTAGGCAAACTTCTGCTGTGAATCTGCCCAGTCTCCCCATGAAGAGGGGCTCAGCAGCCAGTGCCATGGGGATGGCAAAGACCCACACAGGACGCAGCGTGGCTCCCAATCCCACCTCTGTATTGGTCTGAGGTGAGGCCAGCAAAGACTCTGCCTTGTCACCAGCACTGGGGAACCCTCCCTTCACACCTTGCTGCTGCTGCTGCTGCCTCCTCACTCAGCCAGGGACCATGCACGCAGCTGGCTATGGAGTAATGCCTTGGCTTGCCTTGCTTTCTGGCTGCTTGCTGGGTCCCTGAGAGGAGAATAAGCACCCTAATGGGGTTTTTTGTTTGTTTTCCTTTCTTTTTTTGTGGGAGGGACCCACCAGTTTTATAGCAGCCTATAAATCCAGTGGTACAGGAGGGACCTGATCTCAGACACCCTATGTTTGCCAGAACCGAAGTCATGAGCCCTGGGTGCTAAATGAGGTGAAAGCCACTCGTTCCCTATTTCCAGGCAGTGCTGGGATGTTGACAGGAATAATTGCTTTGGCAGGGAACCCAGGCCTGCATCTGTTGCTTCTTTAAAACCCACTCTGCTACCTTTCCCTGTGGCAGTGCTGTTGCTTTCCTCTCCCTGGGTGAATCCAGCTGAGCTTTTGGATGCAGAGCAGGATGACAAGACATGGTGCAGCAAAGTGAGGAAGTGATGGGCAGAAATATCTTATTTTGGTGGCAGAGTAACCAAAGGAATGGCTCATGGGATACGCACGGCACCCTGCATGCAGTTTGCACATGCTTTCTATAGTAGAAGCCTGGAACCAAGAGCTTGAAGAACCAGGAGGGAGGCCCAGAGATAGACTGAGACATAGGGTACTGAGCTCAGCAGCATATCAACATGGAGCCCTGATGTCCAAGGGCTTTGACACCCACCAAGGGGGTCTCTCTGGGAAACTCTTCCCCAGATCTTTCCCGCTGGCAAAGTGTCAGCACCAAAGCAGAGCTGCAAAGCCTCCATGCCCCATCCCCTGGAAATGCACTGCTGCTTCTTTATATCCCCCGAGTCTGTAAACCTTGTCAGGGGATAGCCTTTACACCCTAGATTTAAGACGATGTAGTGACTATAAATATTGTGCTTTGAATAAAGGAGTTGTGAATACTAGATGAGTCCATTTATTGTTAAATGTCATATTTAAACGTTTTAACACTTGGTGTCCCAGTTGCTGCACCAGCCGATGAGACCACACAGCCCCTCAGCATACAGCAGTTTCATTGCCAGTGGGCAGACAGGTAGGGGAGGAGGCCACAGAGTGAAGTGACTGTGCTTTAAAGTTTTGCCAGCATAGCTGAATGTAAAGAAAACAGCTCCCCAACCCAGCACAGTGCCAGCACACTCTCTTGCACAGATTCACATCCTTCCGACAGACCAAACCTTGTGCCAGCACAGCCCGGTACAAAGCTCTGGCTGGCCCAAGGTCTGGTCACACTGATGCTTGCTCTTCATCAATACCCACTAATTGTGGTGGTGGATGGGGAAGCTGTAGTTGCCTGCCTAATTAAGCAACAGTGGAGAACTCTTGAGCTACGCAGCCACTGCTCCTTCATTTTGCATTAGTACCTTGTTATCACAATGGTAGCACTTTATAAATAAGCAAGGTACACACAGATTATTGTGCCTTTTATTTGTGCCACTGTTATTTTTCATTTTGGAAGCTGGTATCTATTTGTGCTCTGTTTTTATAACTCCAGCTCTTTTCTTCCCTGACTGCTTTAAGAGTGCAGTAAGTAAGATTTAATGCACTTGAAACATCACAATTAGCCCCTTCATGCTAATAACTTAGAGGAAACAAATAAATACTAGGAATTGCGGCACTTTGGAAATTCCCTGCGCTGCAGGAAGCAGGACTGCTGTTTGGGGGACATTGATTTTTTTCTGAATCCATCCATGCAGGATTCAAGGACAGGACAAAACACTATTAAGTCAGCAAGCAGAATGCAGTAAATAATGAGTGAGCTGGAGAGGGCTGAGGCTCTGCACTGACTGAGTCCAGATATAAATTGTGGTGAGCTATCCGTCTTGGCATCACGGTGACACTGTCTCTGGAGCACAAGGGAAACCCAGACGGGTAACAGGAGCTGGAAAAGCCATCTGGGACTCCAGAAGTTTTGCATGTTGTTTTCACTGGGGATGCAGAACCAAAGCGCTTCCCCTCTTCTATGAGAAGCACTGCTGCTCTGGAAACCTGTATGGATAAATGCCACTGATACTGCTGGAGCACAGTATGTCTGTGCCAGATGAAGGCTTTAGCCACAACAGGGGAAGTTGTGCTAGGGTACCAGGGCTTCTACCAGCAGGGTTTAACTGGTACAGCTGTCTCAAACCATTTTGCTGTCATAGTATTGCTGCTATACCTATGGTGGGGAAGCACTTTTCCTGGTGTAGAGATGCTCTCTGGCCTAGGCCTTCTTTGTGAAGGAAGGAGAGGGGAAGAGTCCAACAGGTAAAAGCTTTCCACAGAGCAGCAGGAGGGAGAAGGCAACCCATTAGCTTTTCTGCTCCTTTGTTTGCCTCTGTCATTTCCAGCCCTCCATGTACTTCAGCACATCAGCTTCCCCCAGAGTTCAGGGGAACTAATCAAGTACGTAAAACACTCTCTGTGATCAAGTATTTGCAGGGCCAGGGTCCTGGTTAAGTGACACAGGGAAACTGGAGAAGAGATCACTGCTTGAAGACTCACCCCTAGTCTGATGACTTGGCTGTGTCTCGTGCTTTGGCCCACACAGGGCTGCAGTGCTGGCATCCCTTCAGGAGGGCAATTCAGAGCATTCCTGCAGAGCACCAAGTGCTGCTTGTAACTCCCTTTTGCCAATTTTGTGATTTAATCACCAGCCTTATGCTTCACCATGGTTTTCCTCCAAAAAGTAACCACATGCAGCAAGAATCCTAGCTTTCCTTTTCTGGAAAAAAGCAGAAAACCAGCAGTGCCTTGGGGTGATTAAGCCCCTTTTCTCCTCTGGTAGAGATGGAGAAAGGCACTGACAGGGATTGGCAGATGCCATTTGGCTGTGGTTCATCTCTCATTGAGGGCAAGAAGCCACACTCTCCTGTGACAGTAACATCTTGAGTCAGTCCTGAGAGCATTGTCAAGCAGTGCCCAGTAATTTCACTTCCTCTTATTTGGGGGAATTCTCTCTAAAACTTTCTGCTTAATGCTTAACATGTTTGCAAGCTGGTCACTAACTCAGTACCTGGCACAACAGAGACACTTCATATGTCCTGTACTTGCAAGTTAAGGACAGAACAAGGGGGAATGGCTCTAAAATGACAGATGGTAGATTTAGAGAGATATCAGTAAGAAGCTCTTCCTTGTGAGGGTGGTGAGGCACTGGCACAGGTTGCTCAGAGAAGCTGTGGCTGCCCCATCCCTTGGCAGTGATCAAGGCTAGGTCGGATGGGGCATGGAGCAACCTGGTCTAATGGAAGGTGTCCCTCCCCATGGCAGGGGTGTGGAACTATGTGATCTTTAAGGTCTCTTCCAACCCAAACCATTTATGGTTCTATGGTTCTATGTCAACAGGCTGCCACATGGCAGGAGATGAAGCCACTATGATAAAAGAAGGGCCAGTCTTGAACTTCAGAGCTGCAAATATCCCTGTTGCACAGCAAGCTGTGGAAACGGCCCCTCTTACCTCAGCCTTACTGCTGCTATTTCCAGGTGCTACTGCTTTTGACTTCTGCATGTCAGTGTTTCCATCTGCCTGGCCCCTAGCCATGCTTCACTCCCTTCCTAATCTCTCTTGCTAGTCTCTAGTCCTTGATTCTCAGTATTTCTGAGCAGAAGTGGTCAGTTCTTACCCCATGGACCACAGCAGTGTAACATCAGGCATTTGGGCTCAGAGGAAGTGATTTGGTGGCCTACTGGAACTCCAAATCCAGGTGAGCAGCAGCTGGGTTCTCCTGATGATAACCAGCAGCAGCACTAACAGCAAGCCCTGGAGCTTGTTGTTAACTCCTTGCTTATCCAATTAGGAATTCCCCTACTAAAGAGAGCAGGTAGGAAAGCTGAGTGAGTCTGGCACAGCCTCCAAGCAGGAGCAGTGGAGGGATGAACAAACCGGCTATTTTCAAGCAGTGGTTGAGCTGTACATGGCATGGTTTACACGGTCTGCAACAGAGGGGTACTGCAGCCCGTGCACAGGGAAAGCCCGTTCCCTGCACAGGTGGTGCTTGTCAGGAGACATGAGGCACTAAAAGCTGAAAAATCCCAGGGCTTTACCAGCTCAAGATGAATTTTTGTTTCAGAGAACAGCCTTGTGTGTCTGGGCTGAATGAGAGTACCCTGCCCCAAAATGGGCCATCCCCTCGTGGATTTGAGCCTTGCTCTGAACTGGGAATACAGATTTCAAGCTATTTTCTTAATCCCAGCTGGGTCTGCAGCTCTCCTCGAGAGCTTCTTCCTTTTTCCTTGCTGAAAGGGAGAAGAGGAAAGGTTCAGGACAGCTATGTTTTCCTGCCCAAATTAACCCCATCCTGTTCCATGGCTGGCTCTGAATCCTGACTGTGAGACTGGGTAGCACCATACCTTCAGAACAGTCCCTGATTTGGGAAGCTGTATGGGCTGCGTGTGTGGAAGGTGCTGACTCTGCACCTCCTGCCACACATTGTGCAATTCCAGGCAATTCCCACGTAACTCCAGCTAGCACCTCCCCTCTCTTCAGCCACCCCTTTCCTAGAGCTAACCAGCACGGAGCTGTGCACAGAAAACATTGCTGGCTTTGTTCCTCTTGGGGGCTCAAACTCTTAATCCCTGACACTAGTTTCTCCTGGGTAGGGGAGTACTTGCAGAGGCGTTTAACCTGGCAGTAAAACACTTCCTTGTCCTGTGCTCTCAGCAGGAAAGCAAAGCTCCCCTGCACTGGGAGAAGGCAGCACTTGCAGCATACCACAGCTGTACGTCCCTGCTCAGATGTGCTGGGAAAGTGCTCACCACCCTGAACTACGCAGAGTATCAGCCTCTTGCTGTGCTTGTCCCAGTCATACAATTGTGAGCTCTGACCTCTAGCTGGTCCCTTGCATCCCCTCCTGTCTCCCTATCACAGTTGGCTGCCCTTGGCATCCCTTTGGGATGCTCCCAGGCAGTGATAAGTGGGGAAGGAGCTGGGCTCCATCCAAACCTCTCTGGGAATGCAGGGGCACCAGAGGGGATCTCCTGGTGCAGACCCAACAGCACAGTGCCACAGCCTGCACACTGGCAACCCAGGGCACACCATGTGGCCAGCACAGCCCTTCTCCGCTGCCTCTGTAACCCTGTCTGGCAGGCAAGCCTTTTGCCTGGCTGCTAACACTGCTGCACATGCACTTAGTTTTTTAAGCGGTTGCTCACAAACAAAAGTGTTCAGATGAAAAATAAACCTCTTAAAAATCCCAGCCTATTCACTCCTGGCAGTCTGGTATTCCTTCAAACTGTCAGACTTAGCAGATTGTTTACTGGAAACGGTTCAATTGGCAGGACCTTCTGCTGTGCAGATGAAATTTTAAAATCCTGTTTCTTGTTGCGCTCAAAGTCTCTCTTTCCACTACATGGCTCCGCAGAATTATTATTCACTTGCTTCTCATTGAGTCGGAAAACACCCTCTCTTTCATTTCCGTGGTAAAAATGTGCAGGGGATATTAGCCCTCATGCTCCAGGACACAAGCCAACAGCCAAGCGCTTGGGTTGGAGAGAAAACTTTCCCCGATGGGTGCAGTAATGCAGAATGGTCAATTATCCCCCGAGTGTCACACGTGGCCAAGGTGTCTGGAGGGATGGAGAAGTGATGCACAGCATGGCATTCTCTGTGGGCCACCCCACAGCTCCCCTCCTCTGGCGAGCTCCTGCAACTACTCCTCTTGCAGATCTAGGCATTTCCCTTCCTGTGTGCAAGTGCAGCAGGAGAAAGAGCTTTAACCTGCTTTGTCAGTGTCCCATTGCTGCCTTTGCAGTGTGCCCTGTGAGCAGCTAAACCTGCAGAGCCAGGGCCTCCTGCTCTGTTAGCCTCTTCAGGCCAAATGCTTCGCTCCCTTTTCCCTTTGATTAGATGAATGGCTGATGGTCACCAGGAAAGGCTACAGCAGTCAACTTCATAAAGTTTGTTAGGTTTAAGGCAGAAGAATCTGCCATGGATCTGGGGTCTTCCCTGTCCCACCCTCCCATGGTCCATGTCTGGAGTTATGTCCCAAATCTTACATTTTGTTCTGTACACCTTTGTCTGCTTTTTCCTCTAGGGAAAACGCTTTTAGGATTTGCATTTGTGCCTTTGTTAGTTGCCTTCTAGGTAGCTCAAGGCTACACATGCCTTCTGAGCAGGATACCTTCCTCTTGGGCCTTGTATTCTACAGTGCTTCCTCCAGGAAGCCGTGTTGGTGTCCAGCAAGGCTTGGAGGTGTGGGGGACTTTCATCCTGAGCAATGCATGGTAGGGTGGCAACTCTGACCCAAAAGACTCTGCTCTGGCCTCTCTGACCTGATGCACTGCTTTTAAGGATGCCAGGATGTTTAGGAATTTGCCAAAGCAGAAATGCTCCTCTGCCACAGTTCTTTTTGCTCATCCCTGTTTCTCAGCCTGTTGCTGACTACTTCCCTTCCCATGATGCTGAACTTTGACTAAGCCCATTTCCAAACTGCAGCAGTCCCAGAGGAGCCATACTGGTGCACAGCTCCCATTGCCAAGTGCAGGAGGAGGTGCAGGATTTCCAACACCCACTGGTCTCAAGTCACTAACCTGAACGTTGTCTTCTCCTGTGCTGGTGTCAAAACAAGCTTCTCATGCATTCAGTGAAATAATCTCCAGAGATGGCCTGGCATGCCATTCCCAGTCATCAGGTGATGTTATGGTAGCCCATAACCACTCTGTTGGTAGGTGGAGCAACTTTCTTTATCATTGTCTCCTCCCCACTATTCCAACCAGAGATCCTTGTTCCCTTTGCTCCCAGCTGCACTTCATAACTGAATAGGTTACACCCTGCAGCTTCATTCTCACTGTGGTGCTCATTCATGGGTACCTATGGCTCCTGTATACTGCATTATCCATGCTGCTCTTGTCCCAGCCTTGTGGGAAACCTGTCCCAAAGCCAGCCTCTCTATGTGATGAGTGCTTTTTCATGTTAATAAAACAAAAGAGCAGCAGCACAAACATGGAAAATTAACAGGACAAAACCACCCAAACGACAACTAGCACATCCAGCCCCAAGCCCCTGACTTGACTTCTTCCTGTCACATTCCTGATCCCTGTGCTCCCCCAGGGGACACTGAGATTCACTGAGCAAGCATTTGGGTTGCAGGGAAAATACAATGTCCCCCACTACAGGATGAGGATGCTTAAAACAAAGATGGTGAATGAGAAACACAAAACACCAAATTTTACAGCTTCTATCCTCTGCATGTTGATGGAATGGAGCGGGAGCTTGTATATGTGCCACTGAACCAGCGATGTCAGGGATGGAGCTGGAATGCTCTGTGGCAGCTCATTTCTCGCATAGCTGAGCGGAAGGTGATCCTCTCTGCAGTGAGGGACAGATAAAAAAGGATTCGGAGGGCATCACCAGCAAAACTGCCTGCTGCCAAGAGGAGATGCAGGGCAGGGTGGGCCCTGGGGAGACACCTGCTTAGTTCTGGGTCTGAAGATGCCCAGGCTTGCTCTGAGGGAGGCTCCACCAGAACAGTGCAGGCACACATCTTATGCTTGCTAAAGTAGCACAGATATTCTTTTAAGATGTGCTTTGGGATGGGAATGCTCTGTTAACCAGCAATTTGTATTTCTTCTCGGATACAAGCAGTTCTTATTTTAGCTCCCGCATAAAGAGCTCCCCACTGACTGGAGCATCCTTCCCCACTCGGGCTTCCCTGAACACCTCTGGGGCAGGAAATGAGCCCTGGCACCAGGTCCTTAACCTCGGTGCCCTCTGGATGCAGGTGGGAGGGACATACTGAGCCTGCACATCACCTCTGCACTGCAAGATCTCCTCTCTCCCAGAAAATCGAGTTGTCTGGTAATGATATTCCCCAGTGCTGGTGTCACGGTCAGATAGATGTAGCTGTGTCTAGAGGTCACTGCCATGGGCTTTTTCCTTCACGGCATAGGTGGTCCTGCCCCCATCCTGCCTCCCGGTACCAGCAGGGTAAGGCAGACCCCAGGCGTCACGCATGATGTACATCACAACTGCTTGTAGGATGGCTGTCTTGCTCTGAAATAACAGCTGATTCCCCGCTAATAGATTCAGTAATCTGACATGCGGGCTGTAATAATTGTATCTGAACAAGGCAGGCTCCAGCCTCTGCCAGCCTTATTAGAATGAGTGATTGTTTCCATCAGGGATGTAGCTCTGGTGCATTCACCTTTCCCAGGCTCTGAAATACAAATTGAGCTTCTGACCTTGGTGGATATGACAGCTGACCTATTTCTTCGTTTTTAAATAAGGGGAAAACAGACTTTGAGGGGAAAGTGCCTGCTTTCTGCAGGCCTCCTTCTGCTCAGCTCCTGTCTATCGTGAGATCTTAGTTAAATATTTGGCCTGCCATTATTAGCCAGGATGACGGACTGCCTAAACTGCCAAGCTCCTTATGTGAGGCGCAGAGATGCAATCCTCTCTTCCTGCTGCATTTGGGTTTATTCCTAATGTCTCTGCTCCACAGCAAGGCACGGGGATCAAAGGCAGCTCCTTTGCACTGTGGCTGTGCAGACCGCTTGGTGTTTGTACAGCAGGGTGTACAAGCACCCGGTTTGTGTCCCTGGGTGTTTGTACAGCAGTAACCAGGGCACTGAGCTAGGAACAGGGATCAAAGCTGCACCGCTGCTGAGCAGCGCCTCTGCACAGGAGGGTCTCTCCTGGAGTGGGGGATGCATAAACCCCTCTGGCAGCAACTGGGGAGCACTAGGGCTGATGCGTTTGCAGTCTTGCCCTGCCTGGAGAAGGAAATGCTGCCCACCTAATGCATGGGAAATGCAGGACCAGGGAGGGGATGACTCCCAGGAGACTTCCCCCGGCAGCCACAGAGCCATCTGCTGAAATAAAACCACCTCCCGTCCCCAGCCAGCAGCCTTCCCGCTGCCTCCTTCAGCCAGCAAGTCAACAGGCCTCGGTTGCTAATCCTAAATCCCCAGTGGTGTGCCAGGCAAGGCAGGTTTTCCTGCAGGCTGCAAGCTCCATCCCGTGCTGTGGCTGTAAATACAGCTGGGAGGGAGGTTTAGCCACAGTCTCCCCCTTTTCCCACATATTGCTTTTCCTGAGATTAGACATCAAACACCCCTGAAATATCACCCGGGTCTGCAACCCGCACGTGCTTCGGGAGGGGGCCAGCCGCGCTCCCGCAGCGCTCTGCCCTGATTTATGGAGGTGTGCAGCACAGCGCCATAAATCGAGGCGTACATCAGATAACGTCATGGGAGGGCGGCATGCATTTTGTCAGCGCTGGGATGCTAGCACAGGGAGGGTAGGAGCAGGGACAGCCCCGGGGCGTGCAGCTTGCTTTCCTTTCTCCATCACAGATGGTAAGAAAAAGCTGTCCCGCCTTGGTGGCTGCACCGGAAACTGTGCCTGAGCTCAGCACTCGAGGCACCAGCAATGTCGTGCGAGATTCCTGCTGCTTTGCCTTGCTGCTCCTCTTTAAGCGGAGAGCTTGCTTATAGACCACGGGCCAGTCCTGTAGGGCTGGGGATTCGACACAAAAGAGGGAGCCGGGCAAGGCATTAGAGCAGCGGGAAGATTTATGTCTTTTACTGTCCATCTGCAAAGCAAAACAAAAATAGCTGAAACACCGGTTTTCTGCTTTATTGGTTCTGTGAATAAGCATATAAATTTCTACAACATTTCTAGAGGCTTGCTGAAGGGGGAAAAAATTCATCCCTTAGGACCTGGCCAGCAGCAGTGGCAGCATATGGTCTGCTGAAATCAGTGGCTGAGTGTGTTTTGTGTGTGTTAGCATTAAAAAGGTGACTTTGCAAGTAATTTCAGAAGTGGGAAGGGGGTTTCTCTTTTTTTTTTTTTTTTTTTTTCCTTTTTGAATCCTGTGTAAGCTGATGCAGCTGTCATAGCCAGTAACTCTTGAGTAGGGGAGCTGGGCTGTGGTGCTCTGTGAAGCACAAAGGGGTGCTGGCTTTTGGCCACCTTGGGAGCAAGTTCTGCCTGTTCCTGGGAGGCAGAAGGGAGGAAGGCAAAGTTCCCAGTGCAGGCAAAGAGAGGAGGAGTCGGGGATGTTTTATTTTTCCCAGCAGCTGCAGCTCCCTCGGAAAAGGAGTTGGGGCCCTGTAAGTCCGTAGGAAAGTGGCTTCAGTCTCCCGGCTGCAAAAGGATGGCAGGGGAGCGTCGGTTCAAAGATGGAACTCACTGGGGGAAAAACAAATACAAATAGGCAACTGTTTATGGTAGATAAAGTGTGGCTTTTTCTCTTTCATCGTTGACTAAAACCTCATGTTCTTTCCGGTGAGGGAGGCAGGAGCCTTAATGCGCTGTCAGAAAGATGTCTTTCAGCCCGCAGCACCTCTGGATGTTTATCTCCCTGCCATTGTGCTCCAGCGCTTTGAAATGTAAAGGGAGGACGATGCTAATCACGCCGTTGCTTAAAGATCAACAGCCAGGCGAGATGTACTTTGTCACATTTCCTCTTTGGTCTCACTTCTCCCGTAATGAAAACGGTGACATTCATTCAGGCTCGCACGCCAGCGCATGGCGGTGGGGTTTTAATGAATCACTCGTGGCCTTTCCCTGGGCTCTGAGTGAGGGGCGCAGCCAGAGCTATCCCCGGAGCACACTGATTGCCACTGGAGCTGCAGATCGACCCGCTGAGGGAGCACATCTTGGTGTCACATCTGGTTTCCTCTGGTTTGGACCGAATCCATCCTGCATTGCTGAATTACCGTCAGGGAGAATGCAAGATGTAACCAAAGGCTGAAAGGCGAAAGTCTAATGTGGATTTCTTATTAACGGGAGAGCAAGGAGCTTTAGGGGTATAAAAAAAGGAGGAATGTGGAATAAAGGAGAGGAATGCTTATCTGCCCAAGGAAATGAACCTCAATACATAAGACATCCCTTCCTCCCATGCTGGTCTAGGGTAGTAAATAACAGAGGAGAAAGGAAGTAGGCACAGAAAGCTGGAGCAGTAGTTAATGGAAATGATGTGTCTGAAGGGAGAGGGATATTTTCATTTTAAGACAGGAATTTCTCGTGCTCCTGTCTTCATCACTGTGACATTAACATAGAGATCTTCACTTCCACTTTCCACTATATCCTGCACGTGAGGAAAATGCAGCAGCTCAAAGTTGTAGAAGAAGCTCATGAAGAGGGAGGGAAATTTAGCTCCTCTCCTAATGCCGATTAAGTAGAGCAAACAAAGAAGAGAGCAGAAATGTGAACCACCAGTTCTTCTCCAGCAAAGGCTCCACTCAATCCTATTACAGGGTTATCTCAAAAGCAATAAGACAATTTTCATCTTTTGCCTGCCTGATGGCCAAGGGAGGTATCATCAATTGGCAGTGAGAAGGCTGGGATGCACTGCAGGTAATGCCGAGTAACGGAAGAAATTCAGCAGCAGTCTATGTGTCAAGCATCGAAATACCACCCTGATACACCAGTTGTACTGGCTTTCCCCAAGATGTTTTTTTTTTGCCCCATTCCCGTTCTCCTCCGGGAGCAGCTCCCTGCCTCAGAGACTAAAGGTGATTAAGCGCTTCCTTGGAGCACAGTCAGGGGGAAGCAACGGCTCATGCACAAGCCGCGGTCCCTGTGCAGCCTAGGAAACGCCATGCATTTCTGAGCAGCGTCAACCGGCTTTTCCTCTGTTGAGTGTTTCTGTAGCTGCCATGGATGTGAGGTGCCTGGTTCTGGGCAGGATCAGGTCTGAAGATGGCTTCAGGTTCCCAGCAAAGCCCTGGTTACCTCAAGGCACAGTGCTGGCAGGGAAAGCAGCACACTGGCTGCTGAACTGATAGATGTGCATCCCTGGCAAAGACTGCTCACCAGCCTGTCCATAGCAATGTGAAATTAAGGGGTGAGCTCTCCCTTTGACAGCCAGTATGCAGCTGACTTAAGGACGAGGGGCTACACAATGCTAAGCACACCACTTACCTTCCGGCCCCCTTCCAACATGATAAATACTTATTTAGATGGTGCCCTGCAATGTGCGGTTGGATACGACTCATAAATCCTGGTGTTAAATCGGTAAAATAAAAATCCAGTGCTGCGTCAGCTCAGCCTTTGAGAAGGCAAAGCTGATAAATAGGGTTTGACTGGCTCTTTCTACACCGATGCCCCAGAGCAACACCCTCTGCACAAGTGTGATATTGCTGCAAGCTGACAGTACAAAGGACAGACGTGTACCCGTGCCAGCTATTGAGCTGGCTGCCTGGATTAACCCTGATTTCCTTCCTGACACTCCTTTCTTCTGCCGAGGAGGGAAACCAGGCATAAGAGCGAGTCCCTTTGCCTATCATGCTGAGAGCATGGAGCTGGCAGTGTAATTCAGCATGCTAAGCCCAGTTTTCCCCTCCCTGCTCCCTGCTCTGCGGTGGTACAACTCCATAAGAGCAGAGGATTTACACCATCTTACACAAGCAGTGTGAGAAGGATCAGGCTGTAACAGTCCCAATTCTCAGATTCCTGGAAAGTCAGAGATCAGCTGCCTCGCAGCTCTCCTTGCATCCGTTAGGCTCTTTGTATCAATAGGAATTTCCTAGGATATGGGCACAGGGAGGGCATGTGGGACAGCATCCTGCACACACCTTTCCAGAGTTAGCCTAAATGCCTAGGGGAAGAGTGCCACCACCTCTGAGAACAGAGCAGCCAGCTCCTGCCACCCTGCACTGCTGTTGAGACGAAAAAGGGACAATAAATACAAATCTTATCTGTTTAATAAGGTGATTTCCCTGTGCAGGAGGGAGGAGCCTCTCCATCGGGATGGTAACCCTGAGCACAACCTTATTGGGGAAGGGAAGAGCAAGAGGCAACTGCACTTTTCCCACTGCCTCTTGGCATGTCCCCAAGCAAGCCTGGCTCGTGGCAGTGCCATGAGTGGTACCTGCCCAAAAGGAGCTTTAGTTCCCAGAGGATGCTCTGCTCCTCCCTGCCGTCTGTGTGCTTGCTAGTGGCCAAGCTGATGAGGTGCCAGGAATCTGGTGCCAACATACAGAACCAGTACACTACTTTTCTGCTGATTCCTGCTCCCACCAGCTGCCCAAGGCCTTGCAAGAAACCAGCCCTGGAGGGAGGCCAACTGCCCAGAGCTGAGCAGGAGCAAGGGGGAAGATGCTGGCTGCTGGAGGGAGACACCTTTGACCCCTCGATGCCTCTGGATGGCCCCACAGGCAGGCAGCCCCTTTGCCAGAGAGTGGCAATGCCACATGTTGCAGCTCAGGGCTGCAACCCTCAACTCTCTGGTATGGGGCTGCTTTCCACCATCTCCACTTGTCTCAAGGACACTGCAGGGGATGACCTGTGTCATGTCTTCATCAGCCCTAAGTGACAGAGATGTGATTTTTTCCTGGGGGTGAATTCATTGGAATGTTGGGTAGGTCAGAAATTGGCACTGTCAAACCTGTCATCTGGTCCTGGTGTCAGCATCCTGAAACACATCAAGTGCAGACTGATGATGGTTATACCCACTGCAGACTGGAGATGGGAAGGGAAATGACATGCAACCACTCACATCGATTGTGGGAGCACAGTGCAGAGCTATAGCACAGGCCAGGTGTCTGTAATTCACCGTGTACTGCTTGGAAACAAAGATTAGAGCTGTAGCAACATTCAGTTTTCACTATCCTCAATGAAAAACTGAAGGTGAGAGAGGGATATGTCCTTGAGGCTCAGCCCAGCAAGCAGGACTTTTTACTCAGCTCGTTCAGTGGGGGAGGAAGTACAAGCAAGTTTGGAAGCAAGACAACATTTACAATGAAAAGGCAAAATGTTTGTGATCACAAAATGGTTTGTGTTCTTTTTAAACTGTCTCCTCTTGGCTGACCAGTGGTTAAAGTCAGCACAAGTGGGTAAACTTCAGCCTGCAAAAACTGCAGCCAGTGCTAGGATGCTGTGTAATAGGTTGGAGCTGAGCAGGTGTGGGACCAAATGTCTCTGCTAAATGAGAGTGCTGTGAAGGCGATGCCCTTGTTAAAGCCCCAGTAAATAGGCTCCGTCTTGCTATTTGTCCATTTAAGACAATATTGTAGAGGAACTGTACAGATTACCCTCAAATAAGTAATTCTCTGTATGCCTGTTTGCGTATTATTTAAATAAAGAAAATGACCTGCATCTCAAATCCAAACTTTCCTGACTTCTCAGTAAGAGCAGCATATTGTAGTTTCCCAATGAATTTTCTCCCTTATTGCTTAAATTTCAGCTGAGAAAAAAAAAAAAGCATCTTGTGCTCCTTTCTCACACATCTGCATTCTGAAGCATCAGCTGTTTTGTGGGGGAGGGATAATAACTCCCTGTTTTTAACATCCAACTCAATATGTTTGTGAAAGGGATTATATGGCACCTCGTCCACACACAGCAAGGGATTGAATGTGATGACCAGGGAGGGCACCTCCACTCTCATGTTTAATTCAGGCATTGTTTTCTGTCTCAAAGGCAGGGAAAGAAACCGAGGCGTTTGCTTTGGAATGGGAGGTCAAATATAAATCTGAGTTAGTTCCATCTTGAAGGTCTTTTCCAACCTGGTTGATTCCATGGCTCCATGACTTGGCCACTCACTGTGTTACCCCAGTCATGCCTACAGAAGACCTGGGGATCTGCACTCTGGCCTCAAGGTTTCTTCCTGCCCTCAAGCGCTGAGCAGAAGCAGTCAGTAGCCCTGTCACCATTTTACAGAAGGCAAGAAGAAGGTACTGGGGACAAGGACACTTGTCAAAAGCCACCAGCATGATAGGAGCAGGCCGGGTGTGCAAACAGCCTTCTGCTTCCTAATCATGGTCTGCTCCCAAGATGGTGAGTAGAACCTGATGTCTGTGATTACACCTGGTGGCCTTTGCTTCCATATGCCCTTGGTTTGAACTGGTGTATGAATGCAACTGACTGAAGGAAGAAGTCCCAGGTGCAGGTGGGACCTAATACTAGACTCAAAGAAAATGGAGGGGTAGAGGGGTGGTAGGAGAAGGGGGGTGGTGGGAAGGGGAAAGCGGTCATGGGGGGAAATGGAAGAAAGATTAAAGGGAACAAGGAATAGGATAACAAAAGAAAGGAGAGAAGATTTATTGGGGAAATGAAGACAAATAATGCTAGCAGTGGTGGTGAGCAGGAGGAAGACAAAAGGGAATGAAAAGCAACGGGAGAAAATCATAATAAAGCTAGGTAAAGAGAAGCAGAGGAGCGAGTATCCATCCTGCAGCCCCCATGATGGCTGTTATTTGCAGATAGGAAGTGCTGCCTGCAGAAAAGCTGATTGAGGCTGATTGAGGGAAAGAATGAGCCACATGTGACAGATGTTAGTCACTTCGCGTAATGCCCTACTGGAAGGCACTCGGATGCTGTGGGGATGACGGTACTTGAAGAAACTGCGTGGAACAGCGCAGCCCTGGGAGCAGGCAGGAGGGAAGATGAATGGCAGGTGCACTCCAGTGCCCTGATCTCAAAATGGGAAGAAAAAAAGAGCACGCCAAGCGGTGGCTCTGCCTTTTACATAGCTCCTGCCTCCCTCTGTGCTTGATCTCTTGCTCATCTGAAACCAGCCGAAGGCCTGAAGCAGATGGGAACTCCCACTCATTCCTGGAGGGAGCTGGGCTGCCTCCATGTCCTCAGCATGCCCCTGCTCGGAGCAGCACGCCTGCTGGACCCCAGTGCCACTGTGACCTGTGCTGGAGCTTGCCCTGGCTGGGGATGAGGCCAAAAGTGGCTGCCCTCTGACCTCAGCCAGAGACCCCCAGAATGGGTGTGCAGCCCCTGTGAGTGCTGTGGGGGATGCTTTTGCCATCGTAACCCCACTGCTTCGTGCCCAGAGGAGGGCCACGGGTCTGTTCGGGGGGCTTGGAGCACCTCCTGTATGAAGAGAGGCTGAGAAAGTTGGGGCTGTTCAGCCTGGAGAAGAGAAGGCTGCGTGGAGACCTCATAGCAGCCTTCCAGTATCTGAAGGGGGCCTTCAGGGGAGCTGAAGAGGGAATCTTCATCATGGATTGTAACAATTGGACAAGGGGTAATAGGTTTAAAATGAAACAGGGAAGATTTAGATTAGATATAAGGAAGAAATTCTTCACTATCAGGGTGCTGAGGCACTAGCATAGGTTGCCCAGAGAAGCTGTGGCTGCCCCATTCCTGGAAGTGTTCAAGGCTGAGTTGGATGGGGCTTTGAGCAACCTGGTCTAGTGGAAGGTGCCCCTGCCAATGGCAAGGGGGTTGGAACTGGATGCTCTTAAGGTCCCTTCCAATCTTAACCTAAGACTTTATGCCCTGGGCAGAGGCAGCCATGCCACAGCACAGCCTCTGAGCCACAGCAGCGTCCCTGAAGCATCTGCCTGCCAGGGAGATGGGTTCAGCTCTCGATTCCATTTTCAGCCCTCGCTGAAAGAGCTGGCTGATGGAGGAGTACTTGCAGGCAGAGTTTGATTTGTGCTGTGTACTCAGCTCCATTCCAGTGGTGGAAGTGAGAGCGGCTCCAGCCTAGAAGGTAGCAGCTCAAAGGGAGGGATGTATTGAGCACCACTATCAGTATCCTTGCAAATTGTTTCTAAAACAATGTCTCAAGCACATCAATTACTTGGGTGTTTTCGAAAGCAAACTTTGGGAAAGAAAAAGAGCCAAGAAAGCTTAATGGAGCTTTTGTACCTTTATGTCTAACTTAGGCTAGTTTTCTTTACTTTCTATATTTAGAAAAAGTAAACCGTTAATAACAAATGGCACATTAGCCTTTGTGTGTGAGGCCCTCATGCTCTCAAGTCTTTTTTTTCTTACTTTTCTGCCCCACCTTTTAAAAATGCAAGAAAAAAGCAAAACTTCTCCAGGACTACTTCACTTTCAGCATTTCCAGTGAAGCAGCTGCCATATTAGATCATATTCAAATACAGCCCCAAAGAGGTCGGGAGCAGCATATTAGCTGAACTGTTTATCTGCAGCCAACCAAGGGGGGATGGTGCTGCTCAAATCAATTTTCCATGCTCCGACTGGCCCATCTTCTTGACACTTAGATGTCACCGTAGTACTGGTGATAAAAAGGCCTGCCAAAAAGGGATGGATTTGGATTCACGCAGAGTCCTACAGAGCCAAATGAGAATTGACAATATGAGTCTTTAGGACAATTTTACAGATAAAATTAACCAGAAGAATACATTTTCAAGTTTGCTTAATCTAATCTGCTTTCTATTGCATTGAATCTTGCTCCCATCCACTGTTGCCATTTTAATATTTACAAGCAATACCGGCTTCTTTTTCCTTTTTTTTCTTCGTGGAATAAATATCAAGCACATAAACCAGGATACATATTGCCATGAAATGCCAGCCAAGAGAGAATCCACACACCTGGTTTCTGTAAAGAGGAGGAGGAAGTCCTTCACATGGATTAAAAGCAAGGAGAAAAAGTATCAGCATGTTAAATTTGGGCCCGAGGTATAGTCTTTGATATGATCTGAACCTTAACTTTCCTTAAGTTCATCTGGCTTTGGTCTTAATCTTATTATTTGGATAACTAAAGAGCAAAGGCTGAACCTCAGTTCCAGACCTGGTTTTGAATTTAAAATAGCTGAGAGAAAGTTCAAGACTATCCTTATTCTAGCTTACCTCTGCTACAAACTATGCAGGCCCTTGTACATCTGTGACTATCATTCATGGTCGTAGAAATCAGAAACTCTCAAAGTGAATAATAATACATAACACATGTGTAACACTTTACATCCTTCAACGCTACACAACTGACCGAGTGTCACAATGAACCTGTGAAGTATCTTCTCCCTGCAAAGATAATGATTTCATCAGAACACTGACTGTATTGGTCAAGGACACCCAGACTATGCAAAAGCAGAAGTTAGGGCTGTGTGGTAGAGCTGGAGTAGGTGAGGATAGCTGCACCTAACCTTCTCTAATACACTGCATTACACAAGACTACTCACATGCTTTTCTTTGACATATTCATACAGAAGTTTTCCCCATTTCTGGCTGAATATTTGGGGAAGCATTTCAAAAAATTATTCAGCTGGCTCTCCCAGTGGAGCTGGAAGAAAATACTTGGGTTTTGTCTATGCTAAAGCCATTCTGCCAGCACCTCCTTTGAGTGTTTTCAGGGCTCGGATCAGTGATCTTACCTCTTGCCAGGGAAAAAGGAATATTTTTTTGATGGCCTTGTACACATTTACTCCAGCGTTGGCCTTCTCTAACCCTCTGAAGGACAGCCTCCATTCCTGCCTCAGCGCAGCCCAGCCACAGTCACTGCAGGTCCACAGCTGTTCTGCCAGGGCTGTCCTCCGGGCAGCAGATGCAGAGCCAGATTTTCCCTACGCTTGTTCCTCTGGGCTTTCAAAGGCAGCAAAGGAGCTGGATTCTGGAGATGTAAACATCAACAGGATGACTTGGGTTTTCAGTGCTCCTTCTGGCACTGCCTGGATACAAACGGGAAGTGTCCAGCATTAGCACACACAAGAGGCAAAGGGAGCCCCAAGCTGGAATGGATGAAGAAGGTCATTAATACGGGGAGCAGTAGCAGATGGGGATGAAAGCTATGCAAGTCACCCCAGAGGACAGAGTCTGGTCATCTTCAGACCCTGGCAAAGCACTTATCTCCCATCCCTCTAGATGCTCAGTGAAGAATGGTTTACTACAGCTACCAGCCAGCCACACTGTTAGCTCAGCTGGTGGAGATCACTGCCAAAAGACCTGCTGGGACAAAGCACCATTTAAAGGTTGGCAGCCTTCCTTCTGATTGCACCCTTGCTTGCAGAGGGGTTTCTCCCTTTTGCTTTTCAAAAGCTGCTGACAGTACAGTTGGAAAAGAAGCAACTTGGACCGTGTTGAGGATGCGAAAGGGAGCACTGCCATCAAATGACCTGTGCAGCTGGGTTTGGGGCCTCTGGGTACAAGCACATCACTAAACAAACAGCCAGGGAGTGAGGTGGAGCGTGGGGCATGGGATCACATTCACTGCTGAATTTTACCTCCGCTCCTTGGCTCTGACCCAGAGCAGATGACAAACGCTACACCAGCCTGGGCTCCTCCTGCTACCCCCACTATCTATCTCTATAGCTGCCCCAGCAAACCTTGCACCTTCAGCCACCCCTTAAGCCTTTAAGCTGTACCTCACGCTATGCCATAAATTTTCATACCATAAAAGTCAGTTCTGGTGGGCTGCAACATAGCCCTCCCATTAGTTCAGTTGCCTTAAACTGGATAAAGAATGCACAAGGGGTCAGTCACATTTCAGACCACAGGGGCTGGTTCCTCCAAACCCAGAGAAGACCCAAGGCTGTACTACTTAGGCACAGCTACTCTGCTTTACAGGAGATACCAATATACAAGCTATGTAGTGTTCCTTGTCTTGGGGACATGAATCAGCTCCTGCATGCCTTTATTTAGCAACCTTGATGTAGGCTTTATTTTTGAGTTACAATACTGGGACATCAGGAAAGACAGAGCCAGACCTCTTCAGACCTCGTGGCAGGGCACAACACCCTGGCTGGGACCTGCACTGAGTTCATGTCCTTCCTCTGCATCAAGGCAGCAGGCAGGGAAACCAAGGGAGGTTAGATTCTGCTGTCTGAATCGCATTTATTGGGCCAGCAGTTAAATCACAGGCACTTCTAAAAAGCAAAAGCTCAAGTTTTGGTCCAGAACCAGACGTGTCCGTTTCTGCACTCATGAAAAAAACATTGCTGCCATTCCATATCAGTGGGAAAAGCTTAAAAGCTTTGGCAAACAGATGCCATCCCCTGGTACCCAATGGGCACTGTTGGGGTGGCAGGAAGGTTTGCACAGAGAATTAGGCTGTTGCAGTCAGGACTGCTTCATCCTTCAGTGCCCAAAATGGCCATTGGTAGCGAGTATGACAGGAGATGTCACAGTCATAGGATTAAGGCAAAAGGCTTGACACACTGATTTGTATACCTCACCACTACCACAGAGCTCAGACTGAATGCTAAGAAAGTGTCTTAACCCAAAATTTGTAGATTGCCAGGACCTGCTTGATGAAGTCTCCATTTGTGGAGTATCCAGTTTGCAAGATGAAGGGTCAGCTCTGCACTCTGTGCTGTGGCAAGAACCAGAGGAGCCATAATTTGGATATACAGATTTCTGGGTGAAATACAAGGAAAAGCCAAATGTCAAAATTGGACACCTAAAATAGGAGACAAAATTTGCCATAGTTTTGTCTCCTCTCTCACCACTGCTCTAAGCCCTTTTCAAAGAGATGTGATAATCCCTGTGGGGCTCACCCTCTGGCTATTGGTGAGAGACACTGCCTACTAAGTGACCAGTCCCACAGCCATTCCCAGCAGCAGGAGGGGCATCACCCACTGAACACAGGCACTTTCACATCGTGGTAAGATGCATGATAAGGAATCAAACCACAAAGCAGGGAACACAGAAATCAAGAGACACACTCAACAACGTGGCAGAAAAAGGAAGAAAATACCCTTGGCAGTAGATGGAAGGAATTGCAACGCCTGGCCGGGACAGGCTTGCACTCACTGCTGGCTCCAGCCAAATTGATTTCCCTGCCTTTGCTCCGCCAAGCTCCAGCACAGCACTGAGCTCCTGTGCTGCTGAAGCGGGATGTGTGCTTGTCAGGGATTGCTTTCTCTGGTGCTTTCTCCTCCCTCGTCTTCCAGCATACTTTTCTCCTATGCTGGAGTTCATCCAAGGTTTTGGCAGCCCAGGTTGCTCCACAGGGCTTCACCTCTCTCGGCAGGCAGCCAGAGGCTCCTTGGGGTGGCAGCTGCCTCTGGGTACCAGCACTTTCAGGGGAGGCTCAGCTGGCAGCCAGCAGCTCTCTTCCTCTTATTGCGCTTCCAGTTTTCAGCTCCGGATGCAATTTCCACCCTTGCCTCCACAAAGCCAGCGCCAGGATGGACAAAAATCAAGCCTTTGAGAATCCTCTTGCTTTAGCAACTCACTGTCTGTGCCTCCCAGCTTGGGAAGAGAGACAGGATCCCATTGCAGGCATCCCAGGTGCTGGATCACTTGCTTGCTTTGGTTGCCAGCTCTCCAGCATTGCTCTCTGAAAGGCACCTGCACCTCCAAGGTGCCAAGAGGCAGTGCCTGAGTTTGGAATTAAATGCAATAGAAATGCATTCAGGCTGGAACAGGTCCCTTACACTTTGACAAGGCCAGCTGGGGACTCAGCCTCTTTACTTTGCTCTCCTGCAGCCCACTGTAATGCTCAGGTAAAGTCAGAGCCTGCCCTCAGAGAAATCCCTGCATAGTGCATTGATTTGAAAGACATCAGCATTTTCTCGGGGACAGGAAGGGAAGAGCTGCCACCCAGCTGTAATTTTTTTAGTGCAATTTTCTATTCTCTTCCTCTTGAAAGAGATTTTCTGTTCCCCAGAATAACCCCAAAGTGCTTAAATTCAGCAGTCCCTATAGAGGAATTAATCAGAGTTCTTTCCCCTGTGGTTTGCCACGCTTTCTGTTTTCCAGGCAGTCTCCAGGCTCAATCAGTTCCCTGCAACACTGCTGCAGCAGTGGCAACTGCATGGGAAGAAGATGCGGACAGGCTCTCTGCACAGAGTGTGTACCACAGAGCCAACAAGGACATGAAGGGGTCCATGAATGGGAATCAAGGGGATGGCACACCAGTTTTCTGAGAGAGACCTCAATATTTTTGTGGGGAAGAAGACATTTATGCTGAAAAATGTTCAGCCAGAAACCCAAGCATCCACTGATGTCCAGATCTGCCAGCTGACTCCCATTGTTCTTGACCCAGTGTTGGTTGTTTTAGTTAGTTTTCAGGAAATATCCATCCCAATTTTATTATATCACGTGGGCTTGGCAGCTCAGGCTACACTAAGCTCTTCTCAGACCTTCCTGCATGCATTCCTCTGTAGGGCTATCTTATGAGGAAGCCAGAAGCATTGCACCCCTGAGAGTGGCTAAGCCTTTGTTTTAAATCAGGGAAATGTGCATTGTGTAGGTGCCCTTGGGGACTCAAATCTTTGCCAGGATTATCAATGAGGAGGGGGTGTGAAGATGAAGGAGTCTTCTGCCTCTTTTCATGAAAGATGTGGTGTTAAGTGAGATGCACTGTGTTTCCGGCATGACAGATTAACAGCAGCAATGCAGCATATTTTTAAAAATATGATTTTTTTCTTCTTTGTTCTTAATTATAGGAATGCTGTTAAAAGCATATGCAAAAGCTATTAGAGAGTGACCTGGAGAGGAAAAATCTTCAGGCAAGTCAGTGGAAGGAGTGTTAGATATCCTATTAAAGGTGAAAAAGAAGACAAAATAAAGTGATGATCACAGATGTGAGGAAAAGGCAGAAAAGAGGAATGATGCAGGGGAGAATAAAGAAGACTAGGCAATGTTGCAAGGCCGGAAGCTGGTCTGGAGGCACTGCAGTCTCAACCTGATTTACACTGGTTTTTTGACAGGGCACCACCAGGTAATGGCTCACCTTCGAAGCCTGGCTTGAACCATTACTGTCATAGGCAGTGGCTGAATTGCAATCAAAACCTAGATCCGATTCCCAATTTTGGAGGTGTTCAGATGTGAGAGTTTTATTTAAGGCTCCCTTTTAATAAAAAAGTGGGCAAACTGTGATCAAGGGGAAGGAATTGTCTCCATTTTCATGATTCACATCTCCCGGCACCCACAAGATATGCATTTCCATGCTCTGATCTGCGCCGCTCTGAAGGACACAGCTGAGAACAGAGCAGGAAGCTGCCGACTAAACGGCAAAAGGAAGAAAGAAAAACGCAGTTACATTTTATTCTTCCTAACATTTTGCTAAATTGGTTCAGCGAGCATCCCTGAGTCTGCAGAGACGGGAAGGGGAGGGGGAGAAACTTCATTAAGTGAAAGATTCTCAGAGATAATTGGGAGGCCAGGGATAATAGCGGCAGCCTGCATTGTGCTGGGAAAGGAGGGCGCTTGCTTCGTATTTGTTAATTGAAGAAGCTGAGAGCGGCTTTGCGAGGGGCCGGGGCTGCGGCTGGGCAGCTGAAGGGGATGGATGTTTCTGCTGGGTTAAATAGACATTAGGGGGCTCCATATTTTAAAATATAAGTCTCTGAGTCGCATTGGCAGCCTGAGCAAACAAGAGCAAACATCTCGGTCTGCAGCCTCCCCCATCCGCCCCGCTCCCATCGCACCCAGGGCTTGCTCTGCTAAATATTCCAGTCAGGGGAGGTGCCGCTGGCCGAGGCCAGGGGACACAGCCAGGGCTCAGCTGCCCAGAGGGAGGGACAGAAGGAGGGAGGAGGGAAAGAAGGAAGGATGGAGAGTGGGCTACGTGGCCAGGCAGCGGCACATGGAGTCTTAGAGATTCACTCTGGTCACTGTTTGTGGACTTTGAGAACTAAATTCTCCCCACAGCTCAAGTCTGCAGCTCTATCATGCAGACGTTGGGGGTTTGTTAAATAAGATTGCAGTTCTGCTCGCTGTGGAATAGATGGAGATTGGTCATCTTCCTAAAGACTGTCTTTTTTGGTAAATGCCTCCAAAGTGCTGCGCCTGGTGATGTTATTTGCACATCTATCTGTTTGTGCCCTAGAAGTATCCAGATGAAAAGAATCTATATCTGACTAATTAAAAATCATTAACATCATAATGTCTTATTAGTTGCATGAATACTGCCCTGTCTTTCTTGTCTCTTCTGTGCAAATCAGAAACATTTTGGGTCTGATTTTCACTCAGACTAAGGCCCATTTACTCCATGGAGGGCTGCACCTACTACAAGACTTTTCTGCTCCCAGCATGACATACAGAGATTTCAGCATGAAAGAGAACCCAGTTTTTGAATGTGCAATGCTGTGCAATAGGCTGGGTCCTGCAAACTGCCCAAGAAAGTGTTTTTGCCGACGTCAGTTATTGTTTCCCATGCAAACCGCTTGCGGCTCTAGGTCCGTTGCGACAATTAGTGATAAATCACTGCTGGGAGTTTGGGCCATCCATTGGAAAAGCTCCCAATAACCAGTTACCAGGAGGCCGCCAGGGCACACAGCAATGTCATGCTTCATATTCTCTCTGTTTTTAATGGCGAGGGGAGGAGGGTTACAGTTTAGTTCTGCATATACTGTGTCAGGGTAAAATAATGTTCTTTTCTGGCAGCACTGAATCAGCACACATCCCAAATTTGCCTTCTTCCGCTGCACGTGCTGCCCCCATGGAAATCAGTGAAAGCTTCATGCAGGCATACAAGGGCAGGATTTAGCCTGTAAATCACAACCCAGATCATAAATACATGCTTGAACCCTCCCTTAATATGATTCATTAAGAAGGAGCTTTTACGGTTGGGGTGGTTTTAATTATCGTTGTGTAATTTTATTGTTATTGTTTCCATTAAACATTAACAAAAGTTCCTTATTTTTGGTTAAAAAGATCTTTCTTAGATTGCACAGTAGTTAATGAAAACCACATAAACACATGCAGAAAGATACCAGGACTCTCATTCAATTAAATATAAAACTTAAAGTAGAAGTTCTAAAAAAAACCCAGATTGTAATGAATCATAAATAAATATGGAAAACTAACAACTGCCTTGGGTAGAGTAGTAAATTTATAGCCCAAAGATTTGCATTTTTAAGGTCTGCATCGTTGTCTGCTCTGTGTTCACTCTCACCCACAGAAGATGCACACCCTCAGTGCCAGAGCCCCTGGGCTCACCTTGTTTTCCCACCTTCTCTAGGTGAGCTCTGCAATTGCCACCATGGCCTGAGTTAAATCTGCCTTTGCCCAGCGTGATCTCCAGCTCTTTGAAGCTGGGATTGAAGCTACTTTCTAATGGAGGAGTGAGAAGTCACAGGCACACTGGGTTTCCTGGATGTTTGGCTGCTGGAGGGCTGGAGACGTGCCCAGCGTGCCCAGACATACCCACGCTCACTGCGAAGAATACAGCTGGGACCGGCAGGCAAGACCTGCCTCCCAGATGTGTCAGAGGAGGAGCAGGAGAAATACAGGGAGAGCAGCTGGTTCCTCACCTTTGGCTTCCCCCATGCCAAGAGGGGGGTCTGCAGCCATTTGTTAGGCTGAGGTTGCCCTGTTTTTCCAAACCAGTCCAGAAACCAATAGGCTGTAACTTCCAGGCAGTCATTGGCACCGGTGTGAAAGGAGATGGATAAAAGACTGCTTCAGCAGGGACAGAGTCCCTGAGCCCATCGTAAATTATTTTTTGTTGAAAGGTATGAAGTAGGAAGGGTTTAGCTATGTAAAAACAAACCCTCTTGGATGCAATAGTTCAACAATCCCATAAGGACCAGCTCACATGCTCTTGAGATATCTATCAAAGACATACCACATGCATGGACTCCTGCCCATTGAATGGTGTCAAACCACTAGTCACAAGCCTCAGAACTCATCCTCCAGCCTCGAGATTCCAAGATTAACCCTGACATTTTAGCTTCCCAAGTGTGATAAAAAATTTGGAAGCTCTTCCAGTACTTCTCCCACTGAAAGCAAAGCAAACCAGTCTCCAGACCAAAGGTCTCACTGGAAGCACAGGAACGTCAGCGCTGAAAGAGTTAATGGGTGAGAGAAGTGGAAGGATTTGATAACGGCAAAAACTCTGAGGCATCTGCTCCAACGTGATGGGTGTGTGTCAGTCTGTCTGACACAGCTGTTGCCATGGTGGCAGAGTTCTCCCAAAAATCACAGAAAAGGGACAAGATGGATGAGTGCCTTAGCAAGACACAGGAGAGGGGAGATGGCTGCACGTGGGGAATGACCTGGCTCTTGTAGGTGGGGCTTGGTGCTGGTACTGGGGCCAGTGAATGTAAAAATGACTCTTGTGAGCTCCATGGTCTTTTCCAGCTGGACTGATGTTCCAGGGGCTGGAGCCAGCTGCTAAAAGAAATGAAAATCCCTGGAAGTTTCACCCAACCTAACCTCATCTCCGCTACTCCAAGGAATGCAGCATGGTGTGGAGAGCTGCTGCCTGCAGTATTCACAGGAATGGCTGTAGAGAGCCTTGAGAATCAAGGCTTTCCCAGGCAGTCCAAGAGTTTGAATAGTGTGTCCGTGTGTCTGCTGCAGCTGTTTGGACAGGCAGAAGTCTAGATGGGACTATAAGTGAGAGGAAGCCCCTCAGCTGCCAGCAGCCAGCAGCACTGGGAGGGAAGGGCTGGGAGCCCTAGGCACGCCAGGAGCTGGGGCTAGATGGAGCTTGCAAAGTGCAAGGGGAACTGAGGCCGGACCTCTGGGCAAGCAGGGAGGGGTGTACACACCCTTGGGCTTGGAGGGGCTTGGAGGGATGTGGGAAGAATGGGTTGGGGCAAGAGAAGTTGGGATGGGAGCACTGAGAGCCTGGTGGAGAGAATTTGGAGTGCTTGGACCCTGGAGCAGGAAAGAGAAGAACCGGAGGGGCTGTGGGTCATGAGTTGCTGGCACTCCTAAGTCCAGTCACCACTTGGGCCCTTGTCACCATGGTCTATGAAAGCATGCAAGGAAGTCCTAAGCTGGGGCTACTTCAGCTCCTATGCAGCACTGGTGGTGCAAGAAGCCCTGCTTGACCAGCAGCTGATGGTGGCATGGGGAGGCTGGATAGTCCAACCAGGGACTTGTGGCCCAACAGCAGGAGACCTGCCTGTTGACACACTGAATCACCAGCAGTGTACCAAGCAAAGGATTTTTAAGCAGGGATCAGCTCCTACAAGCAAGACAACAACCAGAGCAGCAGAGCTGACTGCTCCAGGGCTTACACATCTTGTAGCATGCAGTTTACAGTACGTTTGTCTTTCCCTCCATCGTGCCCCTCTGATAAGAGCAATTTGTGGTTCAGTGCTCCCTAAGGAGCAGGCTGCTGCAAAGAGGGAACAGTGAGCTGCCCGTGCGACCAAGGAGGTTATCTTTCATCTCGCCAGCGGGAGCGTGGCTCTGGCGGCCCGAGCCACGTGAACCTCTGCGGCTGAAGCTGGCCAGGATGCAGGAACTGGCGCCAGCACAGGGGTTGCATCGTTCCAGCGCGGATAGCGACTATTACAGAACAAGTCAGAAGTATGCTCAACAAACCACAGGCTTAAAAATAAAGGAAAACACATTTCCTCTCCTCGCCAAGGTGGGAGAAGATAGCGCTTTCTTGAGCACTGATTTGCTAGCACAGAAAGGCTGGGTCTTTAAAAGCTGTTTAAAAGTGAAGCCAAAACCAAACAGCTGTTTGGGAGCATGGGGTGGGGGGACCCACACAGAGCCACCTTTGTGTTCACACACAGTAGGAGCAGCAAGTCATGGCCAGACTGGAGATACCAGTGAGTTTTCACAGGTCTGATGCACACCTGTGAGCCACATCGCGACAATTACCACTTCTGTACCACTCCTTTTTAAGTGGAAGGAAATACTTCCCACTCTTCTAAACCTTTGATCAGATGAAATAATTTCCTATTATGCAGGGAGTTAATGAAAGTTTCTTTGGATATTATGGTAGACATATTTTTAACTCTATGTTTTCCATTTTTAATAAATCCAGACCTCCAGCACCGAAGGAGGGCAACATTAAATAGAAAAGTGGTTTATATGCCAAGAGTCTTTTTTCTTTTTTAATTGATAGAGTATTCGGTTTTGAAGGATCATTTACAGATTATTTATCTTGGTCTCCAGTGTCCAACTCCAATATCAAGAAGATGGACTGCAAGCCCTTAATTACACTTGCATGTCCTGCATGTGTTAAGAACCCATAAAACAAAGCACGCGCACGCTTCCGGCTTGTAGCAGTTTGATGAAGATTTCTAAATTTTTCAAGCTGCCAGTTCATTGCAAAAGATGGATTACTTCTCTCAGGGTTTCATCTACCTAAGTATTCCTGTTCTGATTACCTAACTGCCCCATATTTTTCCTGCCCCTGAGCAGCACTCAGAGTTCAAGTGAAATGGTGTTACTGCTTAGCATAGAGGTGACAGGCAGTAGTGGTCGGGCTGTATTGCGGAAGATGCTGTTAGGGAGGTATGTGGTACACAAAGCGCAGGAACACCATCTCAGCCCCGTTGTTGCTGCAGGTGACAGAAGGACAAGAGCACAGAAGCATGTGTCCAGTCAAGCTAGTTGCACATAAGCTCTTTGCAACCCAAAGTTATTGTGTAAAAGGAGATACAAACCCATAATGTGATGGTGAGTATGATGGTGGGTATCACTGTGCTTAGGTGTCTACACAAGAAGAGCCATAAATGCCTATTGACTGATGACATGCTGGGGTCCTGCTGCCCTCAATTCCCAGCTGGATTCTGCTGGAATGACAGGCAGCATTTCAAATGAGACTTAGGAGCATAAAGCTGCGTAGTGGTTTCAAACCAGCCAAGCAAGCTGTGGGACTGCCCAAGGGAGACCTGTTCTGCAGCACAGCATGACTAGGGCTCAAACAAAGCAGCACTGTGATGTGAGCAGGTCTTGGAGTGGGCAGCTGCCTGCTCAAGGCTTGAGGACACACGTGTATATGTATCTACAAGGAAGGTTTTGTCTGAGCAGAGGAGATGAGTACTTTCTCCTCTGGAGCCTCAGGGATCTGCATGGCCAAGGGACAGGAATGTCTGCTCTCTGGCTTCAGCCACCAGTTGGCCCCTCAGATACAGAGTTCCACACCACCTCCAACATTTCGATGTCATAAAGTAAAATAGGATAGCAAGCAAGCTTTTTTAATAGTATGACATTGCACCTGAGATTTTAACTGCTGGTAAACACAGGCAGGGCTCTTAATGTTTTTTGCAGGAAATAAAAATTACCCCTAGGTGCAGTGCTTTCATTCTGAAGCTGGCTGTGCTACAGATTGAACAGCACAAGAAGATGGCGTTTCAAGTTTCTCCTCTCCTCCTTTCCCCTTCCTGCCAGTGTATGGCCTTTATTAGCATTATGGCTGTGTAATTTCTCCATAGCCATTTCAATTCAGTGAGAACCTGTTGTTCATTTTCAATGGAAGGAGTAGGTACAGCATAGAATTGAAGCCCCCTGGCCTGTGATGTGCTGCCTGCTGCTCTTCCCTATGACTTCACGTCAAAGGGGCTGGGGGGCTCCCCACTGCACCAGCATCAGTGCAGAGTTCCCATGGGAGGGAAGCCAAGGTGTCTGTGTTTAGGAGAAGGAGAGAAGGATGCTTCTCCCAGCCATTGCAGCACAGCAGGATGCAGTAAGCAAGGGGAGCATCTCAGAGACCGGGGCACACAGTCGCATCCTGACATGGGTTTGATCTGTCAAGATCCTACCCAATCCCAACATCAGAGTAAGACTGGGCAACAAGCAAGCTGAGATAGACACACATGCACCAGCTAGTGCTTGGTACTAGAACAGGAGGGAGCGGGGCAGCTCTGAGGGGCTAGCGAATGGGGGTACCCATCTTGACCCTACACCCACCCTGCCTAGGCACCCCACACAGTCTATATGCTACCCTTTGGCTGATCCTGTGGCCTGGAGGAGAGCCAAGACCTCCTCTGTTGGGCCTTTGAACCACTCTCCTCCCTTTTTTAAGTGGGGTTTGCAAGCAGTGCAGAGGGGAGCAGGAGGGGAGCAGGAGGGGAGCAGGAGGGGAGCAGGAGGGGAGCAGTCCCTGCTCACCATGCCACAGGGCCCCCCCTCTCCTTGTATAGAAAGATGAATTTGTTTCCAGCAGATGAATTGCAGCCCCTGCACCTGTGGTTATCAGCTCAGTGCATTTTAAATTTAACCTGCATCATCTATTTATACATCCAGTGCCGAAATATGTTTTTCTTCAGAGTCGGGGGGGGAAGCAGCCCAAGAGAGGGGAGCAGGGCTGGCTGGGGAAGCTTTACAGCCAGGCTGATGATCCAATTAAGTCAACAAAGAGCCCCAGTGATGTGATCTAAGGGTTCAGGAGCTGGGAGTAAACAGGGAACCGCAGCAGAAGGCAAAGCCAAGCAAACATATGGAATAAGTTACGGGGGAGACGGTTGAGGCAAAGTGCAGAAATGAGTTCAAGAGATGCCTGGGCTTTTCTCAAGAGATGGAAAAGGACTCGAGGGGGTCTGCTTGAAAAAGCAGGAAGGGGAGATTAAGATAAAGCCAAAAGATGGAGGCCTGCTGTGCTGACTGGCCTCTGCTTGTTCCTGGAGCTCTTCCCCCCCCCCCCTTTTTTTTTCCCATTAGACTGTAACAGATATTAATGTAATTAAAAGATGTGGGAACTACTGGAGAGATCAGCAGTAAGTTAAGGGCAAGCAGAAGGGAGTAGGAGTGGGAGCTACCTAGCAACCAACGCACAAGAGCCAATAAAATGTACAGATAGGCAAAATATAGGGAAAAAAAAAAACAATAATAAAGGCCAGGACCATGCAAGACAAGCTCAGACATTGCATCCCCAAAGTGGCATAAGCAGGAGAGTTGACGGTTATGCAGCTGGGGGATATGACACCAACCCCAGGGTTCTGCAGTAAATTCCCACCTGCCCCTATTTCTCTATTGCTGTGGCTTTATGCCATGTCTTGGTTGTGTCCAAGCCCTGGGCAGCACTTCAGGATTGCCTGTGTAAGAGCCTGGCTGGGTTTATGGCCGGAGTGGTGCTGGTAGGCAAGTGGAGAAGGTGAGAAGCACATGTCCCCATGCCAGGCAGCCAAGGGCAGTGGAGGCAGCAGAAGTGAGACCTGGGAACCCGGAGGACCCTAGTAGTGGGGCTGTAACCCCCAGGGATGGCAGCATCCCCATGCCCCCAGAGCAGCCCACCCAGTGGCTCCAAAACCCCAGATCAGTGAGGGTAAGCCATGCTCCTTACCCAAGGATGAAGATGGGCACTCCACAGTGTCTCCGCTACACTTTGACTTGCTTAAGTGCTTTCTATAAAGCCTATTTGTAGTTAAAGTCATGCAACTTTTTATGTGAGGCAAGACCTCACATTTGACCCTGTAATTGTGGCCTGATTTATTTTTTTAAGGAATACAGCATTACGGAAAACAGCACCCAAGAAGAGCTCATCCTTGGTCTCGCTGTGCTTTCAGGAAAGACTGTAGCCCCCATCCAGCAAGCAAACTCACAGCTTCCATTTTGAGCCTTACCTCTACATAATTTTTGGATGTAAAACTTGTCTGGCTTCAAAGTGTGGGGAATTTTCCCAAATGTTTGAGCAAAATCAGACAAGCTTTCTTTTAAATTACCAGGCTTTAAAAAAATATCACTTACCCCAATTTGAAAATTTGCCCCATGTATCCTTTCTTTAATGTGGGGCTTTATTTACTAAACTGTTGTTACTATATCACAGGGGTTTTCACCCAGGTGAAAAGTTTTGATGGACATATTTTTCCTTTTCTTGGGAAATATGGCATAATTAAGGGATCGAGGGGTAAGGAGGGTGAAACAAGATTTTTCCCTTCCATGGCTGCTTGCAGCTGATGTCTCCACTGGTGTCACACATGTCACCTTGCCATTGGCTTTCTCCAAGGCTCTGGGTAGGAGCAGCCATCGTACTGAAGAAGCAGGCTAGAGCACTGCATGATTCATGGCAGGGGGATTGGAACTAGATGACTTTAGGGTCCTTTCCAACCCTAACTATTCTATGATTCTATGCTTCAGGCCTCGACCCCATCTCTATTTTCACTTGGGCCCCACTCTTGATGCTGCTCTGTGTTAATGCCGGCAGCTTCTGATGTGGCTTCCCTTGGTACACTTGCGTCGTTAAAAGTAAGCACATTCATGCTTGCAGGATAAGGGACTTGTTTTGCAGTAATGGATTTGTTGCAGAATTATAGCTAACTAGCTGTGTCTTCTGCAAAAAAGAAAAAAATTGGTTATGCTGGTTTTTGAGTTTCAGGCCATTAAAAATTACTCAGAATGTGCAGTCACTCAGTAGCAGCTTTGTAGATAAGGATTTAATTATAAGCCCTGCACTCACTTATACTCTTCGAATACCAAATGTATTTTGTGATTGCTTTCAGAGCACACTATTTTTTTTCCCCAGAAATTTGAAGGCAATTGAGCAATTTTACAGTCGGGAGTCCTGATTCAGCAGCCTTCCCTGTTCAGCAAAGAAATGATGTGCTTAATTCCAATGGGACTTGGGCATATGCCTAATTGGGACCAATGTTTAAGATCACATTAAAATTAAAATCTTAATTTTTGTGCCATTTCTGTGCCTCTGCGTGGAATACAATTTGGTTCCATGACTCAAACTTTCATACAGGGACGCCTTTGTGAAATCTCCACTTTGCTGGGGATGCTCTTGCATGTAATGCACAAAGCCCAGGAGGCTTAATGGAAACTTCGCATGCAGTTTGTATAAAATATACTTTGAATAGATTCTATGTATTGCAGTGTATGTATATATGTGTGGCATTTTAATACAATGTATGTATTCAAAGAAGGAGGAAGAGAAAAGGAGACTGTGCAGATGCCCCTGGGGGTTTAGCCAAGCAGTCCAGCATAAGGATAGCTGAAAATAGGTTTGTAGCTGGAGATTTTCCCTGGCCAATGACAGCTTCCACCTTCTTTCTGTTGTAGGGGTTGTTTGTTGGGTGGTGGTGGGTTTTTTTTGCATTTGCTTTTGCAGCATCTCTTGCTTTCTTTTGCCTTCTCCATCCCACATCCCAGTTGTTGGAGAATTAAGTGATTCAGGACTGCTTTGTAATGCTGAGCTGGTCCAAGACACCCACTGGCTGTGCTGGACACCGAAGTTCAAGTGCAAGCTCTGCTCAGCTAAAAGATTTGTATTCAGCCTTTCCTCATCCTAATCATTTGGCTACTGGCCAGGCAGGCCTGATATTATATCCTCCTCCAAACTCTGGCTTTAAGGAGAAATTCCATCCATTTCTCTGTGAAAGTTTATAGCAGCTGCAGTGCTCCTGGGGAACAAATCAGCCCTGATGAGCCAGCATTGTCTCATGGAAAAGCCATTTTATTAAAAAATTTCTAAACAAGCCATAGCCAGCACGCTGGGCTTTGTCCCTGTGCTCTGAATGATGCACGATCTGCAGGCACTGGGGACCAGGATACGCTGCCAACCCTCAGTAACCTGAGGGTGACTGGAGAGCAGGAGCCCTGTTCCTGCGATCCATCCTCTCCGGCATTCTCATCCAGGGGGCTGGGGAGAGTGTATTTGTAAGCAGTCCCTTGAGAATACATGTGGAGCACCATGATCACTTAGCCAGGTGGGTTAAAGCGATAGATGTGAGCAGAACCCTGAGGGCCACTGGTGTGGGTTTAGGGGCCCTAATGGAAATGTGTGGGGTTATTCAGAGAGTGCACATGGGACATCATAGTGGTTGAGTGGTTTTGTCCTGCTTACATCAGCACTGTGGCTTCACCAGAGAACAGGATGTTGAAGCCAGGGGGTGGGGACTCTGGTTACATGAACATTCAAGAGAGAAACCGTATCATGTAAGAGGACCTCCAGTTTGGGCTAGAGCTCATGCTCATCCTCCCTCTTCCCTCACTGTCTGGGACACTAGCAAACCAAGCTCAAGTACAATGAGCCTCCCCAGGTAGGAACCACAGCACTGAGCCCACACATGACCCCAGAGACTTGGCATCCTCATCCAGCAGCCTCTGTATTTTGAGTAATTAGCAATACACCGTCTGGCACATCTCACATCCAAGCATGCCATGTGCTGAGCCTTGGGTCCTTTCAGAGCACCCTGCTCACTACAGGCCATGCCATTGGGACCCTAAATCACTGAGGATATTCTCAGCAGCTGCTTATATCAGAAGAGTGCACTGCTTCCCTGCTCGTTTTAATGTCCCTTCTCCTGGGGAATGTGAAGCTTTGAGGAGTCAGAACGGCAAGCCCCATGGAGGTGTCCAAGGGAAGCGCATCTCCCTTCCACCCCCTTCATGACAGTACGTCTGGGGACAGCAATAGGTTGCAGGGCAGTTCTGCTTTAGGAAAGTTCTTGCCAGCACATTGTACTCTGCTGTACTGCAGGGTAGTACCTGGATATTAAATAAGGAGCATGGAGGTTTTTCTCACCATTATAATAGCACTGCAAACTGCTATGTTATTTATTGTCATATCATTTTTGCCGAGGGCTTTAGCTTGTCTATTGGTCGTTAGAAGCAGAAGCGTTTGCAAAACAGCTTAAAAAACCATCTTGCATTGTTATTCCTCAGCTTCCATTTCCAAGCGTTTCACCTCAGGAAAGCAGTGAAACTGCCCGCACACAAAATGCTGCCAGATGTAGAAAGTAAACGAGCTGAGAAAACTAAATGCTTTTTATCATTTCTTTCAGCTGGAGTAATTGTACGTGCTGCTCGGAACAATTGCGGGATGAAATTTTCAGAGGGAAGCGCGATTTAGCTGAACTTCAAATCCCTTCTGCCTGTTGTTCTTTTCACACCAGCTGGAACTTGTGCCTATGGCCAAGTCCTAGAGGGTCTGTTGAGTTTTCCATGACATGAGCAACCCCAAAATACAGGTTCTGCCCATCACCCGTCCTCTTCCTCATCAGTATCCATTGTAGCGCGCACCACTGCCGAGAGCAAACAACCGCAGCGCGCTGCCGTTGGCAGAGTGCTTGCTTTCCTGCCCCTCCAAGCTCTGCACGTGTAATTGCAGAGCATTTGGAGGAAGGGCAGAAATGAAGGTCAGGACCCCACAGCCCACGCTGCTGCCTGCACTCTGACCAGCCCTACCTGCCTGCTTTACGTGAGGTGAATCCTCAGCAAGCCCGGCCTCACCCTGGCTGCCAATTGCATGGGATAAGCAGAATAAAGTGCGGGCGCGATCTCCCAGGACAGTGTCTTATGGAGAGGCATGGTGTTCCCAGGGCAGTGTCTCTGGCTCCAGCAGTGGCAGGGATGTCTGCCGCTGAGCAAGGCAGGCAGAAGCAGCCTGCCCGCCCCTCTATCAGTAGCCACTGGCTGCCGGCTTTTGTCATTCAGATGATGATGTCCCTGTGTCTGAACTGTATTGGGCTCTTAATATGTAGCAGCCTGTCGGGCAGCTTTAATTAGTTTTTCTCTAGAGCAGGCTGTGATTTGGGGGGGGCTGCAAAAGGCATTTGCGGAGTTTCAAATGCAAGGCAGCTCCGGCTTAAACGTGCAGGATCGTGGGATTAAAAGGAGGGTTAAAGATGTGCCCTTTGTGATATGCTCCAGCTCCGGGGGCCCGTGTGCACAGCACTCATGAATATACACAGCTTGGTGCAGCTCTGCAGCCTGCCAGCAGAGCTGCTGCAGCCCACACAGCCAAGCAAAGGACAGTCCCCATGGGCCCTGTGTCCCCATGCCGAAGAGAGACATAGGCATCCCTCTGCTCCCCAGAGCACCCTCCAGCCCCAGGAGCAGCCTGAGCCCCACAGCACTGCTCCACAGAGGACACTCAGACCCCAGAGCAGCACCCTGGCATTGCTCTAGCCCTTTGCCTGCTCTCCGCTGCTCATCCACCAGCTTCCCCACCTCACCCCATGGTCCTTCCACTCCCAGCCCAGTACCTCTTTCAGTGACACCAGTAATGACCAGGGTAGCACCTTAAGGCCTATTTGCCTTAATTTTGGCTGCCCCCAGTTAACCAAAAAGTCTGTACTCCCCCATCCATCCCACCCCTGATACGTCCTATATGACCTGTCTGTTCCAGACCACCAGCACCAGGGAGGGCGGCCATGTGCTTGTGTGCAACCTGGGAACAATCTCACTATGACCCAGGGTGGACCCACGAGCCAGAAATAATAATTCCATGTATTTTAAACAGCCAGAGGAGACTGGCTGAGACATATTGGGGGAATTCTCTGCCAGCACAAACAATATGACTTACAGAATTAGTAACACAAAGTATTGTTAACTGTCCTGGCTCTGCAAAAATAGGCTGCACAGGACGGTTTGAGAAGGGCAAGACTGGTGGCACAGGGATACGGTTGAAAAGAAACCAATTAGTGGCTTTGTTCATGGCTTTTATGGTGTTTCATGGCCTCTCTGGTTGTGCATATTCTGCACAGGTCAGTATGATCTGTTGTCTTCAGTTCAGCTGTAGCAGTTATTATTTTCTCCTTCCTAGTAGTCAGTGCAGTTCTGAGAACAATCAGCAGCTGAGAACAGTGCTAAGAACGCACTGATGTTTTAGTTGTTGCTAAGTAGCACTTACCCTGATCAAGGACTTTTCGGTCTCATGCTCTGCCAGTGAGGAGGGGCACAAGAAGCCGGGAGGAAGCAGAGACAGGACACCTGATCCAAACTAGCCAAAGAGGTATCCCATACCACAGCACATCATGCCCACTATATAAACTGGGGGCAGTTACCCGAAAGGGCTAGATCGCTGCTCAGGTTGGGCTGGGTATTGGTCAGAGGTTGTATTTTGAATCACTGGTGTTTATTGGGTTTTTCCCTTTCTCCTTTTAGTTTTATATTCTCTCCCCTTGTTATTTCCCTTATCATTAGTAGTAGTAGTAGTAGATTTATATTATACTTTAGTTATTGTTATAATATATATAACAATATTATTATATATTTAGTTATTGCTCTTGTCTCAACCCATGGGGTTTACATTCTTCCAATTTTTCTCCCCATCCCACCCAGAGTGTAGGGAAAAGTGACAGGGTAAGCAAACAGCTGCATGGTTCTGAGTTACCGTTTGGGCTTAAACCACAACACCAGATTCGCTGGGATTCAGATGTTAGGTTTTTTCCATGTGATAGAAGTAAAATTGGCCAGCCACTTTTGGGACATATGCATTGCTCCACAGCAGGTTGGAAAAGCAGTTTGGCTCAAGGCAGCATGTGGCCTGGCCCAGCTACTTCTAAAATGAAGGCAAGCCTATAGTGACCAGAGCAGCTTGTTACATTGGATTTTGAATATTTCAGGAAAAAAATCCTAGTATGGAGCAGCTCCAGCTTTCCTCATGTTTCTTGGTCTGTGTTCACTCCTGCAGCATGAGATTCCCACTCTGCCTGACAGCATGTTGCAGGGATCATTCGTACTGGCTTTCTTCTCAGTGCAGCAGAGGTGAAAGCTGCACAGATATTTAGTAGTAATAACCCTCACATTCCAGCACTTTGCAGACATTTACTGCAGGCAGCAATATCTCTGTTCTACAGATAGGGATTTTAAGAGAGACAGGAATAACCTGAATTGCCCAAGGTCCCAAAGGAGAAGCATGGTATGATATCAGAGCTGCAAGTCTAGTATCCTCACCTTACAGACCCATGCAAAGCCTGTTAGACAAAACCTTTCTGTATTATAAGTAGTTTCTCTTTGGGAAAACCAGTGATTCAACTTCCATCCCGTGTCCATTTGGCAAATTGCTTCTCACAGCCCGTGAGCTGCTTTTGAAGCCTGTCCTGAATCTCCATGGTTCCAAATGCTTCTTCTTGGCTCCGTGTGACAGTCAAACCTCTTCTTTACGACCAAAAGCATTTTTAAAACTAGCTAGAAATTAGTAGTTTATTTTTTAAATGCTGGAATACTGAATGAGATAAAACACATTTGCTTAGAGAGGCTTCTTGTGCAGCTGATCAGCTCAGCAATGCATCGTTCTGACAGAAAGCTCTCCCCTCTCCGTTTGGTAAACACAGCATACATTATTCCTTTTTGCATGATGACATTAAATAAGGGAAACATGCTGTGGATGGGGTGGTTTCCTGTGCTTCTGGCTTGATTCAGGTGGTTTTCAGACAACAAGATCTCAGATCCAGGAGAGACGCAGCGACTGCCTGCATGGGTTAAAAGCAGCTTTGCCACTGACTGCTTTTGTGTCCTTGGGTTTATGACTTAGCCGGAAATATTCTCAAGTTCATTAATTTTAGGCTTCAGGGAGGGCCGTGGGGTTTACTGAGCCTTCCTGAGGTTTTACTCCCTGTAACTCCTTTCCATGGGAAATAATAGTCAACAGCAGCAAATTCCTGGGTCGGCCCACCAAGCTTCCTGGGCCCCTAAGCAGAGAGGACCCAAGCAGGCAGGATTAGCCAGAAAGCTAACCCGGCCATGGTACGGGCAGAGTCAGCGGCCGGGAGTTGTTGGTGAACATGCTGGCACTGCTTAATCGGATGTTAATTCCAGGGAGGGAAGGAGCTGGCTGGAGCCTGCAAAGGGTGCTGGCAGCAAGGAAAGGCACGGATCCACTCCCCAGTCTGCTCTGCAGAGAGCCAGGATGTGATTTGGGGTGTAAAGCTGTATTAATGTCCAAAGTGCTGCTTGGCTCACACAGGAATTCTTTGTGTCCTTAATGAAGGGAAAAAACAGGGCTTTATTCCGAAGCTTTGTGTATAATCAGATGCCGTGTTGTAAGGCTCTGGAAAACACACCAGAAATAATAATTGGGAGGAAATAAAAGGTTTAGTTCAAAACAGTGTGTGATTTAAATAAGAAGTGAAAAAGAAAGTGCGCAGGATTTGAGCATCGGAAGAATGAACTTTTAATTCATTTGCATTGAGATAACAGGGGGAGGGGCAGCATTTAAACTGGTATAAAAAACTAGTTTAGATGTAAATGAGAGATAATGGTCTTTGGTAAGGAAATAAGCAGGGGGGATGAACTTTGGCCATCAGGAGCCCGCCACAAGTCCTGGCATTGTCGCTGGAGCTGGAAGTCCCAGATGCAGTAATTAGCAATGAGTTTGCAGATCTCAGCACCAGTGGAACAAAAGGGCATCACTGCGGAGCCTGGCTGCCAGCTGGGAGAAGGGGAGGTGAGCTGGCACCCGCAAGGGATCATTACCCAGCAGTTTGCAGAGGGGAAAAGAAAAGATCTGAGGTTGCAGCCTGGGGCAGGCATAAAAGCAATCAAGGGTTTGTGGGGTTTAATAGTTCTCAGAGCCCTGGCATTTTCAGCTGAAAAATTCCCTCGGCAACTGAGCCAAAGGGGTCGAGTTTTTTAAATAGGTCCTGCAATGCCCATGGAGACAAGTGCTGCTGTTCTTTAACCCTTGAAAGCTCAGCTGGTTAGTTCAGATCAGGGAGGCGTGCCGCTGGAGAGATGCGATTTGGTTTATCCCATATGCCTGTGCGCACCTCCTTGAGAAGGAAGGGGGAGTGGGAAGCAGATCACAAGCCCCTGACTGCTGTAGCTGCTCTCCCCCCTAACCCCCTTCCCGGGACGGTGTCCTTCGCACATTCCGCATCCTGCAAGGGCACCATTCACCAAAGTCTGGCCAGCGATCTGAGGTTTGTTACTGGTGTTATTTGTATTTATTGGTGAGCCGGTCCCAGTTTGCTCTGGGAAAAGCCCAGCTCTGCCCCGCGGGTCCCTCAGCCCGTGGAGGGATTGACTGATCTGCTTACTGCTATCATGTTATTATATTTTAATAGCGCACAAGGAATGGCCTCCCTGGAATGCAGCATTTGTTTCTGCTGAGCCCGTCGTGGCCCAAAACCTCCAACCCAGGATGGCAGCTCCCGGCGTAGCAACCCCCCTGCTTGTGAAAGAATGTGCCTCCTCTCCCTTCCCAGTGTGTGGTGCGGAGCCGCTCGCTATGGGCACATCTGATGAATACCGCCTGTTGCCACCTCTCAGTGGCCTTGCCTAATCCCAGGCAGATTTGTTACAGATTTACATGCAGAGTGACCTGGTTTCTGGGTCCTGTCAGGAAAAAAATAACCCTGCTGTCATTTGAGTGATGCATGAGGCAGGCAGCCCCTGGGTCAGGACCAGGCTTCACATTCCCAGGACTGGTGGAGGAATGTGATTTGGCCTCCTGCTCCTGTACCACCGAGCTTAACGCTCCATACAGCACCTTAATACTGCTGGGGGTGCTGCCAGGCAAGGGTCCCGAGCCCTCGCAGCATCACTGAGCAGGTCTTTATCCGGGCTTTCACTCACATTTTGTACACCATGAGACGGGGTCCCAGGAAAGAGCCCCCAAACCCCTCCCTAGAGGCTCCCATGAAGCATTTGAAGCAGAAGAGCTTGAACAGGCTGAGAGCAGGGAGAAAGAGAGGTTTCCACTGCAGGGAGAAGGGCAGCTGTTTCAGTCCCCCACTGAGCTCCAGGTTCACAGCCAGTGCCAAGGCTCCAGGCAGGAGGACAGGAGGTGCAGCCCCATCCCTGTCCCTGTGCACGCACATCAGAGGAGCACTGCTCTTCTACCTAGGTCTCCCACACAGAGACATGGGAGGGCCTGCAAAGATTGCACAGGGAAGAAAGCACCCAGCCTCCCATAGCCCTCACCCTGCCTGGGCTCCGGTGATTTACAAAGCAGGTAGCTAGTGTGTTTGTGCTGTGCTCAGGCCCTATTTTTGAGTTTCTTACCAGCATGCGTCAGGGAAAGTCCTGAACCTCACCACAAGGATCATTTATTTCTCTGCTCCCCTAAGCTAATCCCATCTCTCAGTGCTGCCCAGCAACTCCCCTGACTGTGTGCTGCCTGCTGTGCTCTCACCCACTGCCACGCTGCTCCAAGGCCACTGCTCCTGCCCCACAAAATGTTCATGCGCTTGTGTGTGCATGTGTAAGCACACACATGCATGCGTGTGGGAAAAGCAGGGAGGGAAGGGAAACAGGACTGTGTTTTCTGCAGTCTTCTGCAGCTGACCATCGATGCAGGCAGCTGAGGTTTGCAGTACGGGTGCCAGGGTCCCACCTCCCTGACGGACTCTAGGAAGCATTTCTGTGTCAGTGTGAAAGGCACTGAGTGCCCTGGCATGGGTGACCCGGAGAGGAGGAGGAGCAAAGAGGACACAGGTCTCTCCTCCTTCCTGTATGCCTTCCTAAACCTAGGCTGTGCCACCACTCACTGTGAGCTGGGGCTGGAGCTTGGGTCCCCCCAGTCATGCCCTGCAGAAGGGAGCTCCATGCTGATGGCTTCAGGACAGCGCAGTATGGGGAGCCACAGGCTTCACTGCTTTGTTTTCAGTGAGGTGAGAAAAGGAGATGTGGCTGTAACCCTTTGATAGCAGAGCTGGGTGCTGCTCCTCCATATAGTCAGTCCCTGCTCTGACACACAGCACAGCTCTGAGGGCTCTGAGGCTGGAAGCATGCCATACGGTACCTTTGGGGGACAGATGTCTGATTCAATCCAAGGCTTCCTAGCAGGCTGTTTGATACCTGAATATGCACAAGTGGATGGAAGATTGGTATTTGAAATGCAGAAGTGATGGAGGAAAAAGCATGAGTCCCTCCTTGAAACAGCAACGTGATACTATGGGCAACAACCATCTGTCCATCACGCTGGCTGGCCTGCTCCAGGCAGAACACAGCTGGCATTGCCAGGGGCGCATGGCTCCGCTGTGCCAGGCTGGGATGTTGGGATGTTGAGGTTTTTAAGTTCCCTGTTACTGAAGAAGCAGCAGGCATTCCCAGACAGATCCACCGCTGGCATCGCCCCAGCCACAAAGATAGAGGGATGCCAGGAGCAGATTCTGCTCCAGGGCTTGATAGTCATCCGAAATGTGTCCCATCACTGGGAGAAGCAGCTAAGGTCAGGATTGTCCTGGTGCAGAGCGGTGCAGGCTGCTGCACTACAGCTGCCCACAGCCTGGAGAAGCCAAAGGCCAAGAAGGGGAGGAGAGGGCAGTGCAGGCAGGGAAGAGCTGTGCATCCTGCAGAGCTGTTCACAATAACCACTCTTAACATGCTGTGCTGCACAGGAGGATTGCAGGCATTGCCCATACCTGTTGTGTAAACCTCTGCTAATTCAGCAGCAGTGAGGGTGGCTTTTTCTCCCCGCAACCCCACCTTTTCCCAGCAAGAGAAGCCTGGATCAGCAGCCCCCATTTAGATGACACTTCAAATCCTTCTCTGTGCGCATTTGGGAAAAGCAGGCAAGCTTTGGTCTGGGAATCAGGGCATGTTTGGGAGGCACCTCTCTAACTCCCAGGGCTGAGCACCCACCCAAGCTCAGGTGAAGCAAAACCAAGATGGGACGTGCTGTGTCTGTTGACCTCCGTCCCTGTCCTGGTCCTCTTGCTCGCTTTATTTTTCTAGGCCATTGAGAGAAATGAGTGCTTTGCCACCCAGCAGAGGAGCCGCCTCCTTTGCATCCAGGAAATCTCAGATCCATTGGCAGTCTGGGACAGGTTTCCTCCTTCACTCCAGTACAACTTTTGTCCCTCATTGCTGAGGGGGGGACAGCAAGTCACACAGATTTGGCTATCTCTGGTGCAGGGGCAGCCCCTGCCTCCTCCTACCCTCGTTGCCCATCACTGATTTCTATTTCCAAGCTGGCTCTTGATCTCCACGACCATTCCAGCGCACCTCAGGTATAATGTCTCCAGGGAGGCTGTGTACCTTCTCCACGTGCTCCCTGCACTCCTGGAAAGGCTGGGCTGATTGTATTCACGCATCACTGTGCGAAGGCAGGGCCGCTACCCTGCCCGGAGGATTTCTGTCTGCAGGAAGATCCCTGAAGAGAGGGGAGGGATGCACAAGGGAACAGCAGTGGCATGCCTGGCCTTGGCTGCTGGGGACATGTGTATGGGGCTGGTGTGGCAGGGGCAGAGGACAGGCAGAGGGGAAAAAACAGGTAAAGAGGAAGCAGCTCAGGCTGTTTCTCCATGTCCCAGGTCAGCTGCATCCCCTCTCTGCACCCTAGGCTCCACCAGCCATCCTGCTTGGCTATTGAGGCACATTATGGCAAATCTCTTCCACACCCCTACCCTGCCTGAGGGTGAGAGCACATGCACCAACACACACAGTTTCCAGAGAGCCTGGGGCAGAAAGGGAGCCTGTGGTGGTCCTTGGTTGCGGGCACAGTGTGTCCGCATAACTTCTGCATAACCTTCTGAACGTGGGGCTCACAGCAAGGCCCCCTCCTGCCCCACCACTGACAGTGCTGGCTCCAAGGGCAGCCATGGGCATGGCTTGGAGGCTCTCCAGCAACCCCCAGCATAACTACAAGGCAGCACATCATCCCCACCACCAGCACAGGAGCACATCCTGGCTGCTCCCATCCCACTCCTCAATTTTCATCTGGCGTCAACATCTGCTGCACCAGGCAGGAGCGAGCCGGAGGAGCTGCCGGCTTTAAACTGGCTCCTGAAGAGACCTCTCCACTAGTAAATTTTCCAGTTAATCGTGTCCCGGTAGAGGGGACATCCACAAATCAGCAGTGCCCGGCACTCTGGAGCAGCACTCCCTCCTATGGGTACCAGTAATCCTTCAGAAGAGCGGCCAGGGAAGGGGGGTGTTTTTTCCTCTGTTCTCAGTTTGCTAACTGCAGGCCTATGATGGGTCTTCCAGCGTAGCTGTTATCACCGCTCCTCTTCCAGAGGCAATTAGCCCGCTTCCCCCGCTGTTTGCACAGGCCTCACAGGCAGCAATGGAGGAGATGGGAAGTTGAGAAGTTAAACCTGATTGCAGAGCCACAAAATCAACAGGACGACAGCAGGGGCTGGGTATTGCCTGAAATGGGATGTAAAGCTCATTTTCATTCATTTGGCGGTGGATGCATTCCCAGCTCAGGGAGAGTGGCTGGCTGTAGGTCATATAGCATGTTGTCTTCTCACCACAGGGCTTTTGCTCTGCCAAAACCAGACCAGCCAGGTACTTTTATCATGAGTGATAACCCTTCTCTTGGGTCTGGAATGCAACTGCAACACTCCTGGGGTGCTGTCCCACTCCAGGATGCAGGTGACAGTACCCCACACTTCTGCAGAGCATGGGACAATGGTGACTGTCCCCTGCCAATGCGCACAGGGCTGTGCCTTCAGACTGCAGCACAAGGCTTTCTGCAGGCAGTTCACACCTCCTCATTCAAAATACCAGCCCAGTCCCTCTGTCCTTCCTCTCTGCCTGTGGCGGGGTTTGGGTAGGTTTGGGGTGTACGGTGCTGGACCAGCACAAGAGGGCTGGCACAGTGCTGAGGTGACTCTTTGCACTTTTTCCTATTGCAGTCAGGATACACTATCAGAACCCAAAAAATGTGTGAGAAGACCTGGGTTCAAGCTGACTCTGTCCCTGTCCCACTCCCACTGTAAGCAGCATTAAGATGTAAGAAAGAAAAGCCAGAAGGGAAGCTACCTGGCATGTATCCACCATGGCTGGCTAGGAAAGCCCAGCCTGACACCTACCACCCATCATCGAAAAGGAGCCCTAAATCCATATGCTAGTTTGGGGGTACACAGTCCTCAGCACCTCCCCTAGGTGCAAAGACCTGCAGCAGGCACCTGCAGGTGAGCGAGTGCCTCAAACTTAGTCCTTGCTGTAATCCAACCTGGGTCCCTATGCCTTTCATCCCTGCTGAGACCTCAGACTCTGCTTGTCCTTGTTTGAACCCCTTTTTACGGATCAAGCCCTTATGCCAGGATGCTGCTGCCTCCCCCCACAAAAGGCTATTATCTTTGCTTCCAGTGCAAAGGCTGAGAAGCAACTAATCCCAGAAATCCAGCAGGCCACTGCAGAGAGGGGACATCTCCTCCTCTGGCCTCTTGCTCTGTCCATCCAGGCAGAAGATGCACCAGAGCCCTCTCTTGTCTGCTGCCTGTGGGAAACATTCCCTGGGACAGGGAGGCAAGCCTCCTACCACTCTGCAAGGTTAGAGCTGCTGGGGCAGCCTCCTCCTGCCAAAATCACTGCTGCTGAAATTGTGCTGCTGCAAATAAACCGTCTCCTGGCTAATTACTAGGGAACGGTTCACCTTCTATTTATAGACAAGCCTGCAAGCTTGCATTGAAGATTACCCCGCGCCTGCTTCTCTCCAGCTCTGTGCCGTGTGTGTTTCTCTCCCTCACTGTGAGTCACACTGAACCAGGCTCAGATTCCCGTGGGGCCAGGGAAAAGAGAACAGCCATGTCTGTGTGCCAAAACCAATGATTCTAAAGCCATCGAGAGCAATTGCTTTAGCACTGGGTGGAGAGGGAGCAGTGTTTTGCAGAGCCAGGAGCCGTTTCTCAGCTTGCCATGCCCAGACTCTGCCTGCTGAGTGCTCCCTCCACCTGGCCACAGCCAGGGACCTGCTTCCATCTGCTCAACATGCTGTTCGAATCGTCCTGTCCAAGTTCTACGCTCTTCCAAGACAAGGCAGAACAAAGATGGAAGGAAAAAGAGGAGGCCCTTTCAATGCCCGGGCCTGGGGGGCAGTCAGCGTGCAGCGTGGAAGCAGGGAGCAGCTGGACAGGGAAGAGGGACAGGCAAGGATGGCAGCATG